>NC_133619.1:514666639-514699139 GCF_048593235.1 Sminthopsis crassicaudata
CCGCACCTAGGAGCCCGACTATGGCGTTCTATTGGGCTGTAAAGGTAGAGGAGAATGAGGAATTAAGAGAACCCAGGGAAGGTTCCTATGAACTGATGCAGAGTGAAGAAAACAATAGTGAAGGAGGTCTAGTTGACCACAAAAACGACCCCGAGGATGGCACTCCTCCCCCATCACTTTTACAGAATCCTTTCAGAAAACACTAGGCAGTAAGAGCGTTTGATGTCATGTGCGTGGTCGGTGGGTTTCTTTGTGGGTCATTTCTGCATAAAGTTTTTCTTGGTTTCCGGGAAGGTGTAAGAGCAGTATTGGTGATTACATCGGGAAAGTCTAGGTTCAGCTGAGTTGCACAATAGAATAGTTGTTCGCCCAGGAGCAAATCTCTCTTCCTCTCGGTACCCCTGGCGATTTTCTGAGAGGTTTTCTGAATGTGGAGTCGGAGGTGCCCGGTTCAAATCCTCGCTGTCTTTTAATACCTGTACAGCTCTCAGTAAGTCTCTGGGCCTCAGGTTTTCCATCTTCAAACGAGGGGAGCTGGACTGGCTGGCCTTTCAGGCCCCTTCCACGGCTGCATCGGTGATTGTATCAGCCTGCCTTGTCCATCCCCATGGGCGTGTGCCTCCTCTCCAGCTCCACTTCTCCCAGGCTTTGGGAACAGATCAGCTCACATGCCTTCTGTATTTTAGTCAGGCAGCTATATTTCTATCACACTGATATTTGCTTCTGTTTTCCAGATGGGAACTTAATTTTCAAAATATTAAAGCTTCTGGCTTTTATGTCTCTTTAAAAGTTATTCCCTCCCAAAAAACTCTTCTAGCCTCATTACTTTCTGACGCTTTCCTGATGTGCTCCTGAGAACAAAATGACTCCAACCTGCCCCAGCAAGGGCCCGGTTTAAGGTTTTGAATTTAAGTCTGAACATTCAGAAAGTAACTCAGGATAGACTCCGTGTTCTGGGGTGTTTTACGAGCATGTTTAAGATGAACATTTAACGCTGCTATAAACAATGAAAAATTGGACATCCCCCCTCCTCCAACCCCAACTTGGCTAAGGCAAACTAGCCAAAGATGTCTTTCATTCACTTCTTCCCCTTCCTGACTTTATGAACCTTTTCCCCAAAACTGCTTCTCCCTTTAGCTGGAAGAACTTCCTTGAATATATTTTTTTCTTTTTTTTCCAACTTGTTGATATACATCCTCCAGGAAGCCTGCCCTGACTGCAGAGGAGAGAAGTGATCCGTTTCCTTTGATTCTGTATCCATGTGGCAGACCTGTAGCAGCCTTCAGTTCACTTCATGGGAGCCAAACAATTCAAGACACATTTAGAGCAAGGCTCTGTGCTCCAAAGCCCGGGGATACAAAGGCAAAAAATGAAAGTTTCTGCCCTCAAGAAGTTTACAGTCCAGGGAGGAGGAGGAATGGCGTGTGGAACACTAGATGTGTGACCTTAGATAAGCAGATTGCATGGGTCTGCCTCAGCTTCTCCATCTCTGAAATGGAAATAGCAGTAGAAGTTGTTGCAATGATCAAATGGGACATTTGAGAAACACCTCAAAAACCTTAAAGAAATATGCAAATGTTATTTTTGCTGTTGTTTTTATTAATATATTCAGAGATAAATAAATGCAAGGCAGTTTGAAGGCAAGAATATTAGCAACAGAGATATTTCAGTGGTGAAGTAGTATTTGAATCAAATCTTGAAAGAAGAGAGGGAGTCTATTCCTGACATGTTGATATTCAATTATGTCCAACTCTTTGTGACCTCATGAGGGGTTTTCTTGGCAAAAATACAGGAGTGATTTGCCATTTCCTAAGGCAAACTGGGCTTTGTACCTTGCACAGGGGCATGTACCTGGCATATGTTTCAGGTCAGATTTGAACTCAGGAAGAGTCTGTCTGACCCCAAACCTGTCTAATGAGTCATCTATTTGGTGCATTCCTGACATAAGAAGTGCTAAGATCTGGATTCTAATTCTGCCTCTGACACTTACCTGTATGCTAACAATCTCTGTCTCAATGTTCTCAGGAAGAGATGGTCTCCAAGGCCCCTTTTGATTTTAGATCTCTGATCTTGTAGAAATAGTTTGCAGGTGGGAGAGGAAACATTGAAGGTTGAATACTGGGAAGCAGGTAGGGAGCTTGCCTGGAAAGTAGAATTTGTCAAAGAGATACGAGGAAAATGAGGTCTGAGAAGGATCTTAATTAAACTCAAGGCTGAAGAATTTATCCCAGAGGCAAGAGGGAGTTATTGTAGAATTTTGAGCAGTGGCAGGACATCCTGAGAGCTGAAATGGTGCTTAGAAATCATCTAGGTCAGATAGGACCTTGGGCATCTGGACTCTAAATCTCTTGCCCTTTTCCCTATCCTCTGTTGCCTTCTCATTCTCCAGTCTACTATGCCTAGCTGTGTGACTTCCCTTCTTTGTAAAATTGGGAATGACAATCCTTTTTACTATTATTAATTGACAATTTGTCATTATCTAGTAAGTATACCCAAAAAAGACTGGCCTTTATTAAATTCTTATGGGACTTTCAAGTCATGAAAGCAGCAATATGGAAGATAAGACATATTCTGCAATTCTCATGACCACTCAAACCTACCCAGAATAAGAATTATGCACCAGGGATAAAATAGTTAAAACCATTCTTCCAGTTTAAGATATAAGTTTTTTTAAAAAGTGATATTATCAAAACCTTGAGAGAACTCAGTTGAGAACAACTTTGAGAACAAGCAGATAAAACCAACAAGGAAGATGATAACAACAGAAGGGAATATGACCTCCCTCCATTAATCTAAATAAGCCTAAACCTTTCTGAATAAATATTGTACAACAAAGGAAAATGAATTAAGATCCAATGAGGCAAAGAGACAGCATAGAATCACACAGGATGTTCATGAATAGTTTAAGAGGAAAGGGAGAATCTATGGCCTGCATAGCAGAAATAAGCATCATGATAGAAAAACTTGAATCCATGTTGGCAAATCTCAACAAAGAAACAAAAGAATAATGGCTTGAGAATTCAAATGCCCATAAACGAAGAACAATCTGGAAGAAGAGAAGCCAAAAGAAGAATCCATAGGACTTAAAGGCAGAAAGGGATCTTTGATATTATTTAGTCCAGATCCTTCATTTCAGAGATGTGGAAACTGGGGTCCAAAGTAAAGAAATTTGCCTCATGTCCCATGTGGGAGAGTTAAGATTCTAATCCAGGTCATAGGGTCTTACATTTAAACTTGGAAGTCTTTAGTGGTTTTGCAGACACAGTAAATGTCAGAGGCTGAGTGCAGAACCAGGTCTTCCAGACTTTACTGTGCACACCACATGCCATGTTATCTCCAGGTTGGCACTTCAAGACCATCATCCTAATTTTGCGGGCAAAGGTGAGGTTCAAAATGTGGCTGTACCGCCAGAAAGTATGGTATCCAGCATTTGAACCCAGGCCTCCCTTCTCTAGGCCTAATGTACTTTCCACAACACCTATGGAATGATTTCAATTCTGTGAATTTATAAAATCATCACATTTAGGGATGAAAGGAATTAGAGAGGTCATCAAATCCAGCCCTTTCGTTTTACTAATAGGGAAACTGAGACCCAGAGAAAAGGAACTTATTTGCCCAAGGTGGCACAGGTAATAGGTGTCAGAGTAGGATTTAACCCCAGGTTTCCTGACTTGAAATTCAGGGCATTTCGTCCAACCCCAGGCCACCAGTTGTTTTTTCCAGTCTCTCCAACAGGAAAGGGAAGCCTGGGTTCAGCTGCAGAATCGGTACCTACTGCAACTATCCTGGAGACATCTCAGAAACACAGGTCTGAGCTGGTTCTGGGCCACTCGATTAGGGGCCTAAACTACAGGGCAATTCCTTGGTATCTCCAAACTCCAGACTTCCTGGAGCCATGGAGGGGGGCGGGGCAGAGATAATATAGATGGTCTTCTGGTCAGAAGAGCCAGGAAGGAACTGGACAAAAGGGCAGGTCCTCCTTAGGCCTGGGGGACCCATCTGTCTGACCTGGCTCTCCTATCATCACAATTTCATTGTCAGATGAATTTTCAGTAGAGGAAGTAATTTGGAGATATGGGATGGGTGGGTGGGGGAAATAGGTAAATGGGCTAGCAGAATTAACCCAGAAGGCATGTAGGTCCACAGGACCCACATGATTACTTTTTCACCCCCACCTCCGTGCCCAGCTATAATAGTAGCATTCATTGTAAACACTCACATTTCTCGAGTAACCAGCGAACCAGAAAAAGATAAAGAAAGGGGTCTCAGAAGATTGCAAGATCAATAAGAGCCAGCAGAATTCAGAGCCCTAACAGGAAGTTCCCTATTCAGCCTGTTCTTCAGGGTACCAAATGTAGAAAGTAGAGACAACACCTCAAGTGTTCAGCTTCTAGTTAAGAGCACTTTATTAAAAGAGGAAGCTTCTAAACTACTGATCTGTGGCCCTCCCCTGCTCCCCTCTGTCTGCTCTGTCAGCTTTGCTCTTGTTCTAGGTTCCTTCCCCATTCCCCAGGGCTGGGAGCCACCAATCTTAGCAGGAATGGAAAACAGGATGCCAATTTAATCCTTTTTTTTGGGGGGGAGGGGCACTGATGATGTTATCTTGTGGATCCCTTGCCTTATAGATGGTGCATAATGTGAGAAGCCAGCCATGCAACAAACATTTTGTGTCAGGAACAGTGCTAAGTGCTGGAAATACAAAATGGAAGGAAATAACAACAACCCCGAACCCAATAGTCTCGTCTCTAAAGGAGCTCACAGTCTAATGGGGGAAACAACAGGCAAATAATTATGTACATACAACCATGAAAATAAAAAGAACAATCCAAGAGCAAAAAATCAAAAGTGAATCTTAAAAAATGATAAAGAACAAGCATGACCCCAAAAAAGAGAAATGAAGAGAACCCTCCCCATATTTGGGGAAAGAGACAGGCAGACAGACAGGGAGAAGGGAGGGAGAGAAGGAAAAGGGAGGAAAAGGAAGAGGAGAGGGGAAAGGAAATAAAGATAGAGGGAAAGACAGACAGACAGGGAGAGGGAGGGAGAGAAGGAAAAGGAAGAGGAGAGGGGAAAGGAAATAAAGATTAGAGAGAGAGACAAACAAACAGACAGACAGGGAGAATGAGGGAGAGAAGGAAAAGGGAAAAAAGGAAAATGAGAGGGGAAAGAAGAGAGAGAAAGAGAGAGAGAGAAGAAGAAGAAGGGAGGGAGGAAGGAAGGGAAGAAAAGAGGGAGGGAGGGAAGGAAAGAGAGAGGGAGGGAGGGAGGGAATGAGAGATGATCAAATTGGCCTCTAAGCCCATCTAGAACAAACTCATGTTTAAATAAGAGGAAAGGAATAGAAGGTACCAGCTTTGTGTCCCAGGCTAACCTAACCAAGTTCTGACCCTGCTTATAGACTAGACTCTAATCCCAACAGGACCCCTGATTCCTACATGTAGATCTTGCCCATCCTAAAAAAAAAAAAAAATCCTTCCTTTCTAGCTCATAAGCTGCCATTCCATCTCCTTCTCTTCTTGTTAAATTTTTTGGGAAAAGTTGCCCACCCTGATGCCTCCACTTCCTCATTCCCCTCACACACTTCTCTGCCCTCCATAATTCCCTCGGTCTTTCTCCCCACCACTCTCAGAAACTATTCACTCCAAGGTTACTGATGACTTCCTAACTGCCCAATCCAAGGACCCCCCCCACACACACACCATTTCCTATCCTTTTTGACCTCTCTGCAGTATTTGCTGCATGGCTGATTCAGTTCAATTCAACCAACATTTATGAAGCATCCCATATGTGCTGGGAATGAGCTAGATCCTGGGAATAAAAAGACAGAATAAAAAAAACATCCTTGATCTTATTATATTCTCTGGTGGGGGGGGCAGAGAACAAAACTTACATAGAGAAGTAAATTCAAGATACTAATATAATCTATGCAAAGTCTTTTTGCAGAGGGGGAGTACAGTTGGGAAGGAGATAGAACTTGAACTGAGTTTGGTGGAAGTTAGGGATTTGATGAGGAAGAGATAGGGGAGGAATGCATTCTAGGGATGGGGGTCAGCCTGCAAAGGCAAAGGAAGATGGGAGAAGGGGAGAGGGATGCAATGTAATGTATGGTTAGCATCATATAGACTGTCTGCTTCTTTTAGATAATCTCTTCTCCATTGACTTCCATGACATTGATCTGTCTTGGATCTTCTTCCAGCCTGTCTAATTGCTCTTTATTAACTTGTTTATCAAGTTAATAAGCTAAGTTATGAAGTGGATAGAATGCTGAGCCTGGTGATGGGAAGACTTATCTTCCTGGGTTCAAATCTGGCCCTAGGTACTTCCTAGCAGTGCAGATCACACTGGGCAAGTCACTTAAACCTGTTTGCCTCAATTTACTCAACTGAAAAATGAGCTGAAGAGGGAAATGACAAATCACTCTGATATCTCTGCCAAACAAAAACAAACCAACCCAAAGGGGTTACAAAGAATGTTCAACAAACTTGTTTATCATCTTTATCCAATCCCCTAAGTGCGTGCTTTTACCCCAAGGCTCTGTCTTGGGCCCTGTTCTCTTGTCTTATTCCTTTCCCTCCTCTGGCTTCAGTGTCAATTATCACCTCTAGGCATATAACTCCCAAATCTATATATTCAGTCCCCAAATTGTTCAGAATTTCAGTTCCAAGCCTCCTAGACATCTTTTTTTTTAAGGGTTTACACACACACACACACATACACACACACACATACACACAGCACACACACACACACACACACAAATATACACACATATGTGTGTGTGTATGTGTGTGTGTGTGTGTGTGTGTGTGTGTAAACCCTTTCTGTACATTTTAGAAATGTGCCTCCTAGACATCTTTACCTGAATCTTTACTTAAAGCCACTATGTACATAAGGAATTTCATCATCTCTTTCACTATCCCTGCAATCCCTTCCCATATTTTATTCTATAGAGCAACTATTTCTCCCAGTCCTTTTCCTCTCATGTCCAAACAGCTGAAGAGTCTTATTCATTCTACTGCTGTTATCTTTCTTAAGATTTGGTGCCTTTTCTGTGACCACCTTACTTCAAATCCCTTCACTAAGTGATAGAACATAAAAAAACATAGTATTAGAGGTCAGAGATTTGGGTTCAAATCTCGATTGTACTGTGGATTTGGTTTTGGGCAGGGTTTGGTGGGGGGAGGCTGATGGAGGCTGAGTTATATAAAATAAATTTATTTTGTTATGTAAAGTCTTGAAAGTGGGCACAAAACCCTCACCAACTTTATAAGTTTTTTTTTAGCAGCACTATTCTTATGAAGATCTGGGGTTTTAATGGATTGGAAGGTCAATATAACCAGCAGTGTGACTTGGTAGCTAAAGTGGTCATACAACTCTTGGGTACATTAAGAGACCTGAAACTTTCAGGGACTGGAGTCTCACTGGGCTCTGCCCTCACCAGATCTCATTTAGAAGACTGTATTTTAGTTAAGAAGCTATAGATTGATAAGCTATAGATTATCCAGAGGAGAGTGATCAGGTTGGGGAAGTCTGTCATATGAAAATTTGTTAAAGGAACTTGGTATATTTAATCAGGAGAAAAGAGGACTCAGTGGGACATACAAGTCATCTTCAAGTACTTAAAGGGTTTGCTTGTGGAAGATGTATTTGACTTGCTCTTATGGGCTGGGTCCACTACAAATTTATGCTATCTAATTTCAAGTACATCCTAATTGCAGCAAAACAATCTTCTATCACTCAAGTTGGTTCTCACTTCCACTCATTAGGGTCACTTTTCCAAATTGTCTCTTCTCTCTATAGCCTCCTACATCATCCCTCCCTTATTCTTTTAGTTAAGGATTTTGCCCTACATTTTCATGGAAAAAACTGAGACCATTTGTCATGAGCTCCTTTTTCTCCCTGACTTCTTATCTCACATGACAATCCTATAATCCCCCACTTCATTATTCCAATCCCTGAAAAAGAAGTGACTCCTTTCCTTACTAAGTCAAAACTTTATTTATCCGCCATCCCAACTTCTCATTTCTCTAATTGCCCCTACTATCATTGCTCCATTTTTAAAATTTTTAATTCAATTGTAATTCATTTTCAGTTCCAGATTTTCTCCTTAACATTTACACCAACTAGTGAAAAGGTCAACTACAAATATGTAGAGTTGAGTAAAATTAATTCTATATAAAAAGCTATGCCAAAAAAAAAATAAAGAAAAAAAAAAGAAAAGAAAAGAACAGAAAATATGCTTGTACTCTGAGCCCATTAGCTCTTTATCTTGAGGTAGACAACATATGCTGTCATGAATCCTTTGGAATTGTGGGTGATTCTAAGCCTTTCAAAGTTGTTTGTCTCTATAGTATTGTAGTTACTGTATAAATCATTCTTCTGACTCTGCTCACTTCTCTTCACAGTTCAGACACAGTTTTCCCAGACTTTTCTGAAACCCTTCCCTTCATCATTCTGTATGGCACAATAGTATTCCATCACCTTCATATATACCATAACTTATTTACCCATTCTCCAATTAATGAGTAGTTTCCAGTTCTTTGACACTATACAAACAGCTGCGATAAACATTTTTTGTATCTTATGGGTCGTTTCCTTCTTTTTTTGAAGAATAGCTCTAGTAGCAATATTTCTAGGTCAAAGATTATACCGCTTTGGAGGCATAGTTTCAAAATGCTTCTAGATTGACTGGGCCACTTCACAGTTCTACTAAAAATTCATTAAATTACTTGTTTTGTCATAGTCCCTCTGGAATTCACATCTTCATTTTGTTTTGTTTTGTTTTGTTTTGTTTTCTTGTCTGCTTTGCCAATGTTATGGTTGTGAGGTGATCCATCAGAGTTACTTCAATTCTCATTTCTCTAATTATCAATAATTTAGATATTTTTTTCATATGGCTATCAATAGTTATTTCCTGAAAACTGAACTTCTTTGACCATTTATCAATTAATACTTCTTATTCTTATAAATTTGACATAATTCCATAAATGACTTAGGAATGAGATCTTCATCAGAGAAACTTGTTTTATTAGAGAAATTTCCCTGACTTCTAATTTTGTCGGCATTTGTTTATGCAAATAACTTTTAATTTATGTAATCAAAATGATGTTTTATCTCATATAAATCTCTCTGTCTTTCTTGGTTATGAATTATTTACTTATCCATAGATCTGACAGGTAATTTCTTTTTCACCAATTTGTTTATGGTATCATCCTTTATGTCGAAGTCATATACCCATTTATTACTTATCTTGGTATGCAGTGTGAGATATTGGTTTATACTTAGTTTTTGCCAAATCATTTTCTTGTTTTCCCAACAGTTTTTGTTAAAAAGTGAGTTTTTGCCCCAAATATTAAGATTTTTGGATTCATCATATTAAATTACTGTGTTCTTTTGCTTCTTTATATTGTATAAATAATTTGTTACACTGATTAACCTATTTATCATCATAAACATTTAAAATCTAGGCCAGGTACTGTGCCAAGCACTGGGAATATAAAGGAAAAATAATAGTCCTTGCCTCCAAGAAAATTACAGTCAAATGAAGGAAAACACAAAAGGAAGCTGAAAAATAAGGAGGGAGAATGATGAAATCCAAAGAGTATAGTTAACTAAACGATGATTGGTCTGGACTTTGAGAAATGAAGAGATGGCTTGTTTGGGCACTTCTCTTAGATGGAAATTCTGGAAGACATCATCTTCTTGTCTCCAATCAGAAATGCCCAAGGGCAGATAGTACTGATAAAATGCAGATACCAAGACTGGTGAGATTTTATAGGATCAAGATATTCCTGGGGAAGAATTACAAAGGCATGTAGCCACCTGAGAAAAGAAGAGGTTAAAACATTATAGATAGATAGATAGATAGATAGACAGACATATATATGTCTGTCTATCTATATATATATATATATGTGTATATATATATATACATATATATATGTGTATATATATATGTATATATATATATATATATAAAATATATGTATGTACGTTGGCTCAGACTATCCATGAGCAATTAACAGTTCTCCAATTATTTTTCTATCTTTATTTGTATAAAGCATGTTTTATAATTTTGTTTTGATAGCTCCTGTGTATGTCTGGCAGGTAGATTCCCAAATACTTTATATTGTCTATAGTAATTTTAAATGGATTTTCTCCATTTCCTTCTGCTTGATTTTTTCAGCACTTTATGTGGATCTTTTTTATATCCTACAACTTTGCTGAAGTTATTTATTTCAGCCAATTTTTTAGTTAATTCTAGAGAGTTCTCTAAATCAAGCATATTGCCTACAAAAAGTGATGTTTCTTTTCTCTTTTCCTATGCTTATTTCTTCAGTTTTTTTCTTGTGTTATCATTATAGCTAGCCTTTCTAGTACAATGTTGAATAATAGTGGTGATAATGAATGTTTTTCCTTTAGCACTTGATCTTATTGGGAAAAATTATTATTTATCCCTAATATAGATAATGCTAATTTTTGGTCTTAGATAGATACTTATCATTTTAAAGAAGCTCTGCTTAGTACTCTCCTTTCTAATTAAACAAAAACCACAACAACAACAACCAGGAATGGCTACTGTATTTTGGCCTTTTCTGTATCTACTGAAATATGATTTTGTTTTTATTATTAATATAAATTACTAATATAATCAATTGTATTTACAATTTTTCCAAATATTAAACCATCCCTATATTCCTGGAATAATTCCAATCTGGTCATAGTATATAATCTTTGTGATATATTGCTGAAATGTACTTGCTAATATTTCAATTTTAAAACTTTACATCGATATTATTTTATATAGTATTGTAATTAATTGTTCCTTTAATGTTTGATAGAATTAACTTGTAAATTCATCTAGTCTTGAAGGTTTTGTGTTTTGTTTTAATTTAGAAGTCCATGTATGGCTTGTTCACTTTTTTTTCTTTTATAGAGTTATTTAAGAACATTATCTCTTGTTCTGTTAATTTATATTTTTGTAAAAATATTTTTGTGTACTTTGTAAATATCCATTTCATTTGTCATTAGTTTTGTTGATATACTTGGACAAAATAGATATAATTGTTTTTATTTTTTTCCTCATTGATTGTGAATTTGCTTTTTTTCCCCTCCACTTTTTTATACTGGTAATTTGGTTTTTATCTTTCTTTGGAAAATCAAATCAGCTAATGTCACTTTTTTTTTCTGAATTAGTCCCTCATTTTATCTATTAATTTGATACCAATTTTGTTAATCCTTTGATTTTTGGAATTTCCACTTTGTTACTTAGTGTGTGTGTGCGTGTGTGTGTGTGTGTGTGTGTGTGTGTGTGAATTTCTTGGTTTTCTAGATTTATTTTAGTTGTATGCACAATTCATTGATCTACTCTTTTTTCTTTTATTAAGAAAGCCTTTAGAGGTCAAAGGATATGATAGACAATTTTCAGATGAAGAAATTAAAACCATTTCTAATCATATGAAAAGGTGCTCCAAATCACTATTGATCAGAGAAATGCAAATTAAGACAATTCTGAGATATCACTACATACCTCTCAGATTGGCTAAGATGACAGGAAAAGATAATGACACATGTTGGAGGGGATGTGGGAAAAGTGGGACACTGATGCATTGTTGGTGGAGTTGTGAACGGATCCAACCTTTCTGGAGAGCAATTTGGAACTATACTCATAAAGTTATCAAACTGTCCATACCCTTTGACCTAGCAGTGTTTCTACTGGGCTTATATATTTCAAAGAGATCTTAAAGGAGGGAAAAGGACCCACATGTGCAAAAATGTTTGTGGCAGCCCTTTTTGTAGTGGCAAGAAACTGGAAACTGAATGGATGTCCATCAATTGGAGAATGGTTGGGTAAATTATGGTATATGAATGTTATGGAATATTTTTGTTCTGTAAGAAATGATCAACAGGATAATTTCAAAAAGGCCTGGAGAGACTTAACATGAACTGAGTGAAGTGAGCAGAACCAGAAGATCATTGTACATAGCAATAGCAAGATTATACTATGATAAATTCTGATGTACATTGCTTTCTTCAACAATGAAATGATATAGACCTTTTCCAATGACTTTGTGATGAAGAGAGCCATCCACACCCAGAGAGAGGACTGTGGGAACAGAGTGTGGATCACAACATAGCATTCTCACTCTCTCTGTTGTTATTTGCTTACATTTTGTTTTCTTTCTCAGTTTTTCTTTTTCTTCCTTCTTGATCTGATTTTTCTTGTGGAGTAAGATAACTATAAATATGTATACATATACTGGATTTAACATATACTTCAACATATTTAACATTTATTGGACTACCTGCCAGCTAGGGGAGGAGAATGGGGGGAAGAAGGGGAAAATTTGGACAAAAAAGGGTCAATGTTGGAAAAATTATCTCTGCATATGCTTTGCAAACAAACAAACAAACAAATAAATAAATAAATAGATGGACAGATTGATTAATTTAAAAAGAAAACATTTAGAGATATAATCCCATCACCACCACCATCAAGTATTGATTTGGCTATATTCCACAACTTTTGTTATAGTCTCATTATTATTATTACTTTTAATGAAATTATTGATTGCTTTTATGATTTGTCCTTTGATCTATCCATTCTTTAGGATTATGTAATTTAGTTTAATCTTTAATTCAAAGGCCCGTGCATTGAATAGAATTCCCAGTTATAGTTAGTAAAAAATCCATTTAATTTTTCTGCATTTTTGAGGTTTTTCTGTCCTAAGACATGTTCAATTTTTGTGAAAGTTGATATGTAAGCTTGAGATATAAATATCTTTCTCTTCTCATTTAGTATTATCAGGAGATTATCATAGTTAACTTTTCTCTAGTCTAAGATATTATTTTGTGCCTACTTCTGTGTATGTGTATATTCTTCCCTCCTTTGACCAGTTCAGATGAGAATGAGATTCAAGTGTCACTTGCGCCCCCCACCTTCCTATATAGACTTCTCCTTGCAAACCTCATTTATGGGAGATCATTTTTCCCAGTCTTCCTCTTTCTTTCTCCCCCTTCTCAGTATGTTCTTGTTATCTAATTTTTCCATTCCTTTTTTGAAATGATCAAAACATAACCGAATAATTCTCAGGTTTTCTGTATAATTAGACTCATATCCTCTGATGGTAGAATTCTCAGGGAACACAGTTTTGTCTCTCCATATAAGAATGTAAACATTCAACTTTGTTTAGTTCCTTAATGATGACTTGCTCATGTTAATCTTTTTTATATCTCTCTTGACTATTACATTTGCATATTATTTTTCCTACTTAGCTCTGATCTTTTCATCAGAAATACTTGGAAGTTCTCTATACTGTTAATAATCTGTTCTCCTATCCCTAGTTCACCGAGCCATCTTATAGGATTATATTCAGTTTTACTAAGTTATCCCTGTCTTTGCCTTCTGAAATATCATATTCCAAACTCTTAGCTTCTTTATAGTTATGGCTACTAAATCTTGTGTGATCCTGGCTGTGCTCCTTGGTACTTGAATTCTTTTTTTTTTTTTTTTTTTTTGGTTGCTTAGAGTCTTTTTTTTTCTTGATCTGAGAGCTCTAGTTTTGGCTAGGAGACTTCAATTTGAGGTTTCCTTTAGGAAATGATCAATGAGTTTTTTCATTTCACTCTGGTTTTAAGATATCTGGGGAGTATTCATTTGTGATTTCTTGAAACATGATGTTTAGGCTGTGATATTTAGGCTCTTTTTTTATTCACAGTTTTCAGGCATTCCAATAATTCTTAAATGATTTTTCCTAAATCTTTTTTCCAGGTAGTTGTTTGTAGTTGTTTTTCCTATGAGAAATCCCATATTTTCTTTTTGTCAAGTCTTTTGACTTTATTTTTTATTTCTTGACATCTCATGGAGTCATTAGTTTCTGTTTGGTCAATTCTAATTTTCAAGGAGTTATTTTCTTCAGTGATGTTTCATATTTCTTGTTCTAAACTATGAATTCTTTTCATTTCTTTCTTCCCTGTTTCTCATTTCCTCTATTCCCCATTTTTTCCTTTACTGCTTTCATTTGGCCATAAAAAATAATTTTTAACTCTTATTTAAACTTTTGTTTTAAGCATGCTAGGAATTTTTTTTGGACTTGTATCCTAGATACATTTTAACTAGAAGCTTTGTTTATAGATGTTTCCTCTTCTTTGGGCTTTGTGTCTTCAACTTCCTTTTCATCATAATAGCTCTTTATGTTGGGATTCTTTTTTTGTTTGTTCATTTTTCTAATCTTCTTCTTGATTTTGGATTTTATGTTTAGTATCAGATTCTGTACCCCTTGAGGTGGGGATGAAGGGTTCTGACCTAAGCTTCTGTTATCTTATAAACTTCTCTTGCTTTCCTAAAAGTCTGGAGGACTGCTAGTTTTCAGTGTTCCAAAAGTGATGTGATCTGGGATAAACTATGTTCACTGGCCTCCTGGTCACACCTCTGCAAGTTTCTAGTCCATGTTTGGATCTGTAGACTTGTCCTTGGTTGGTTTCAGGAGACTGTTGATGGACTCATCCACTTTTAATCCACTTAATAAGCTTAATAGTTAGTGGCTGAATTGAGTTGAAGTTGAGTCAGATCTTGTATAGGAGGAAAGCAATATTTTTTGGAAAGCACTGATTTTCTGGGCTAGAATCCAGGATTAAAAAATTAAGAAAAAAAAAAAAAGGCTGTTTAGGTCACTTTCATTATCCCTAAAGGAGGCTGAGATGGAAACCAGACCCTGGGGGGAGCCTTGGGATAGGACTGTGTACTTTCTTTCCTCCCAGGCCCCAAGGGGTCCTCTAAAGTTGAACAATTGAAACATTAGCATCCTCCCCCTACTCCCTGCTCAGACCTAAGTCAACCTAAGAACCCAAGCAAGAGCAGCTGTAGATTGTTTTATAAACCTGAGGTGAATCATGAATTTATGAGACAGAATGGTAAAATGGAGAGAGTTCTGTGATTTAGTTTTCTCCTTTATAATTCACGAGGGTTGGATCAATCAATAAACCATTATTTATTGTCTCCTCTGTGCCAGGCACTATGTTAGTCACAGTAATACAAAGTTTTCTAGGTTTAGAAGATCTCAGATATCATCCAACCAACCAATCAGTATTTATAAAATGCCTACTGTATGCTTTGGCAAATACCAAATCCTAGGAATACAAAGAAAAAAATCAAACAGTTCCTGCTTTTAAGGAGCTTACATTGACAAGGATAGACAAACATATAAAAAGTAGAGGATATTTTTTTGGTGGGGGCAGTAGCAGCTCTGTAGATCAGGAAGACTTTAGAACTGAGTTTTCATAGAAGCAAGGGATGGGATAAGCACTATGAATTCCAAGAGACAGATGTGAAGAGGGACAACATCTTGAGGTCAGCCTGGAATATACAGTTGTTGTGGACCTAACCAGAAATATCTTGGGATGAGAGGGAAGATTCAGGAGAAGTTAAGGGCACATGACCAGAATGTGGCAAAAAAAAAAAAAAAAACCTTTTGAAAATTGTAAAAATAAAGGGCCTATGGATACTTGTTGATTTGTGTGTGGCCTAAAATAATTTCTATAAAGGCACCTAGAAAGCATTCCTAGGGATTATGAAGCTCTGGAGAAGACACTAAAGATCTCAGGGGGCATAAGTAGTGTTTTATCATTCCTGCTGATTATAGGTAGAAGATTCAGAAGAGAAAAAGAATTTGGGAAGTTGCCAGCTAACCAAGAAGATAGTGTCTGAGAGATAATCCCATTTAGTTTTGTACCTCTGGCCCCACCCTACCCCAGTACTTTCCTTATTAAATTATTTTTCCTTTATACTATATATCTTGTGTGTATATATATATATATGTATGTATATATACATATATATATACACATATACATATATACATATATACATATATATACATATATACATATATATACATATATATATATACATATATATATATATATATATGTTTTCGAATGTCTCCTCTCCTTTTAGAGGGGCCTGGGATTTAAAAAAAAAATTTAAGCAATTTATTATTTTTTTGCCTTCCTTTGCATTCTCAGACCTTAGCACAATGCCTGACACATAGGAAGAACTTAAATATTTGTTTGCTGATTGACTGACCATGACAGCCTCTGGATTTAGGACAGAGTATATAATAATAGTTTTATGGAGTTTTGCAAATCTGATTTTTAAATCATTTGATTTAAAAGGTCAGATAAGGAGAAAAACTGTCTGTAGATAATAGAAATAATAATAGCAACAACAATAAAAGCACTTGTAGCATTTATATAGCATTCCTGAGGTTTGCAAAATACTTTACAAGTCTTATTTTTCACCTCACAACAATTCTGGGAGATGGGTGCTGTTATTATTCCCATTCTGCAGATGAAAAAATTGACCTTAGGATCTCACAACTAATAAATATATAAGACTGAATTTGAACTCCTGATCCAGGCCAGTGTTTGATCATTAAATCCATCTATTTTCCTTGGGGATATAAATGATAGCTAGCATTTATATAGCATTTTAAGATTTGCAAAATGCTTTACATATGTTATCTCATTTCATCCTTACCAC
Source organism: Sminthopsis crassicaudata (assembly GCF_048593235.1). Taxonomy (NCBI): domain Eukaryota; kingdom Metazoa; phylum Chordata; class Mammalia; order Dasyuromorphia; family Dasyuridae; genus Sminthopsis; species Sminthopsis crassicaudata. The sequence goes on from NC_133619.1 coordinate 514,683,180, forward strand.
AACCCTGTGAAGTAAGTAAAAGAAGAGCAGAAAAGTGGCCTGATAATTAATTGGAGATATTATCTAAGAAAAAAGCCAGCCACAAAATCTATGGCTTTGGCTTTCTTTACACAAATTCCTGAAATATGAGTAATAAATAGAGTGAACTGGAGATTTGCAAGAAGGCAATTTGGCCTCATAGACATTATTCAGAATCTGACTCAAATGAACCTCTGGAAAGATATAGCTTATTAAAAAAAAAAAAAAAAAAAAAAAAGACAGGTAAAGGAGAGAGAAAGGAGGATAGAGGGGAGGTACGGGGCAGGGGTGAGGCAGACAAAATACTATTGTGTGCCAAAAAAGATATATTCTTATAAGAAAAGTCAAGAACCAAAGGCAGGAAAACAGAGTACATTTTAATGAGGATCCACAGAGGGAGAAATAAAAGTAATGTGATTGTGAGATTATAGTACAAACTGCTAGAATAGGGAAAAATAAATCGGCAAGGAATTGGATATGCTTAGAATAATAGAATTAGAGGTAGAAGAGACCCTTGGGTGGTATTTTATTTTTATTTATCTACTTACTAATTCATTCATCTGTCTTTGTCCATTCATTATTTTTTTTTAATCTATTTGATTAATTGATTGACTTTAAGACTGCCTATCTTTCCCATGCTGGAAGAGTAGCAACTACTCACAGGCCAGATCCTAAAAGAAAATAGCAGAAAAGCTCCATTTCTAATATGGGTCAGTTTGTTCCTCCTTAGGGAGCCTCCAGCTCCTGATTGGTACTACACTTGGGTTGGACATTCAGCTGATGGAGTTCAGAACTCCTCAGCTCAAGCAATCCACCAGCTTCAGGGATCTACTAGCACACCCAACCCTTTTCATTTTACATATGAGAAAATGAGACTCCCAAGTGATTAAGTAATCTATCAAATGCACAGTAAGGAACAAAAGCAGGATGTGATCTTCTTTCTACCAGTCAAGGCTTTTTTGACCCATAACGAAGAAGAAAATTTGAAATAAAAGAGATGGGTGATTAGTGTCTGGGAAATCTGCTGGGTCTGTCTGATTCAAACAGTTGATACATTCTCAACTGGCCTTAATATTAATGTCATTCTTTTAACAAAGAAAAATGAGTATGGAAATTGTTATTCTAGGCCGTCAATCTGACCAAGACAGAGGAAATAGTTGAATTTGATAGGATGGAACCCTGTGAGGGTAAGCAGCTTCTCCTAGTTAGAATTAATGATAGAGGAAAGGGAAATAGAAAATAGTTTCATGCATACTCTAAATCCTCATGGAAAAGTGGGTTCAAAGAGGTTGTGAGTGTCAATAACAATTAAATTACTAATTCTTCCATGAACTTTTCCATAATTTTCTCTTAATAGAATGTGAACTGAGAGAAGGAGCTTGTTTTTTGTTTTTTGTTTTGCCTTTCTTTGAATTCTTAATGCTTAGAATAGGGCTTGGCATATATAATAAGTCTTTATAATAAATGCTTATTGAAGAACTGATGATTGTTAAGAATTTTGTTTGTACTTACTATGTATTATTGTGTCTTGATTTCTTCTTCTAAACTATAAGCTCCACAAAGGCAGAATCCATATTTTTCTTCTAAATTCTGCATGTTCCAATGTCGAGTATTTGCATATATTTAATTAAGTTTTGAGTGATTGATTGGATGAATGAAACTGTCCACCTCGATTCCTCCCAGGAAGAACTAGCACGGGATAAAACAGTGTGACATGGTAGAAAAAAACCCACTAAATGAGGGGTTAAGAGGCCCGGGTTCTGTTTTACTTGTTCTGTGACTTAGTCTGAGCCCTAACTCCTATCCCTGAGGGATCCTTGATTCCAGGCCCATAATGGAGACCGACCCCAATCTCAGACTGACCCCTAAAGCCAGGCTGAGCTTTGACTCCAGACTGAACCCTGAGTCTGGTTCCAGATGGAGCTCTAATTCCACCCTCAGATTGAGTCCTGACCTCAACATAAGACTGACCACCAGCCCTAGAGCCACAGTCAACCCTGGATTCATTTCCAGGCTGTCTTGGAACTGGCTCTAGACTGAACCCTAAGCTTTTCCCCAGATTGAACTCTGACTCCAGCCCCAGGCTGAGTTCTGAAATGAGTCACGGACTGAGCCCTTAACCTGATCCCAGACTGAACCCTGGAACTGGCTTCAAATGGAGCCTTTTCACCCTCTCCAGTATGAGTACTGATCCTAGGCAAGGTCCTGAAGTCCTTGTCAGCTCTGACTGCAGCTACAGGGTGAGCCCCAAAACGAGTGTCAAAATGAGTGTGAAACCTGACTTCAGACTGAGCCCTGATTTTGGGCCCAGACTGAGCCCTGGGCCCTTCTCCAGTCTGAGCCCTGACCCCAACTCCAGGTGGAACCCTAGCCAGAGTTCTAGGCTGAGTTCTGATTTCAGAATGGGCCCTGACCCTAGTTCCAGTCTGAACATTGATCCCTTCTCCAGACTGAGTCCTGACCCCAAGTCCAAGTGGAACCCCAGCCAGGGTTCTAGGCTGAGTCCTGATTTCATAATGTGCCTTGACCTTGGATTCATATTGAGCCCTGAAATTGGTTTCAGATGGAGCCTTGGTCCCTTTCTCAGGATGACTCCTGGTCTCAGTTACAGAAGAAATCCCCAAACCAATTTCAGACTGATAACTGTACCCAGTCACAGACTGATCCTGGATCTTAGTCACAGATTGCTCCCCAGCCTGAGTCCCAGACTGATCCCAGAGCTTAGCCTGACCTTTGGCCCTGGTCAAAAACTGATCCCTGACCCAGGACTGAGACTTGACAGAAGGCCCAGACTGAACCCCAGATGGAGCACTGACCTCAGTCAAAGAAGGAATCTTTTCCTGGGACTGAGGTCTGACTCCAGGCCCAAAAGAAACCCCAACATGAATTCCAGACTGAGGACTGACTTCAGTCACAGAATGAGCCCTGACCCCAGACTGAGGCCCAATCCCAATATTAGACTGAACCCTGGCCCCCATGGCAGAGTGAGTTCTGGCCCCAGATGGAAATCTGATCCTGACATTAGACTGAACCCTGTCCCCAACATTAGACTGAGTCCTGTCCATATGTTGAGACCTGTTCCCAGATGGAGCCAAGATCCTAATATTAAACTGAAATTTGCCTCCAGCCTGAGCCCTGACTCCAACCTTAGACTGAGCCCTGACTTTAACATTGGACTGAACACTGTCCTCAACATTAGACCAAGATCTGACCCCAGACTGAGCCCTGACTTTAACATTAGCCTGAGCACTGTCCCCAACATTAGACCAAGGCCTGACCCCAGAGTGAGGCCTGACTTTAACATCTGACTGAGCACTGTCCCTAACATTAGACCAAGGCCTGCCTCCAGAATGAAGCCTGACTCCAGACAGAGGCCTGATCCAAGACTGAGCTCTGTCTCTAGCTTTAGACTGAGTCCTGACCCCAGACTGACCCCTGACTTTAACATCCGACTGAGTGCTGTCCCCAACATTAGACTGAGGCCTGACTCCAGACAGAGGCCTGTCCCCAACATTAGACCGAAGCCTGACCCCAGACTGAGGCCTGACTCCAGACAGAAGCCTGTCCCCAACATTAGACCAAAGCCTGACCCCAGACTGAGGCCTGACTCCAGACAGAGGCCTGTCCCCAACATTAGACCAAAGCCTGACCCCAGACTGAGGCCTGACTCCAGACAGAGGCCTGTCCCCAACATTAGACCGAAGCCTGACCCCAGACTGAGGCCTGTCTCCAGACAGAAGCCTGTCCCCAACATTAGACCGAAGCCTGACCCCAGACTGAGGCCTGTCTCCAGACAGAGGCCTGTCCCCAACATTAGACCAAGGCCTGACCCCAGAGTGAGGCCTGACCTCAGAGTGAGGCCTGACTTTAACATTGGACTGAGCACTGTTCCCAACATTAGATTGAGGTCTATCCCCAGACAGAGCCAGCACCTTAACATTAGACTGAGTTTTGTCCCCAGACTGAGCCCTGACTCCAACCTTAGGTGGAGCCTGGCTGAGAGGATTGATAGGCTGATAGGAGCCTGGCCTTATTCTAGTCAGAGACTGAGCTCTGATCCTGGCTCTGGGCTGAACCCTGACCCTGTATTGCTCACTGACCACTTGATCAGAATGAGAACTGGCCCAAATCTCATCCTCACCACTAATCCTGACTCCAGACTGAGTCTTGAGTGTGGGCCGGGACAGCCTCCTGACCCCATCCCCAAACGGGGCATTGACCCCAGCCTCAGACTGAGCTCCAACCCCCCCCAAAGATGGAGCCTGGTGAGCAGCCTGCAGTCTCCGCTTGGCCTCAGAATGGGCCCTGGCTATGATTCCAGACGGACTCTTCATGGTGGCTTCCAGCTGAACACTCATTGAATCCCCAGCTTGGGCCCCAGCCCGTATCCTGGGCTTAGCACTGGCTCCAGTCAAAGACTGAGGCCTGAAGCGGGCTCTGCCTTGAGCTCTGAGCCCAGCCCCAGGCCCACCTGAGGTCCCTCTTCCATAGTGGGGCAGGCGGCCGCCTCCACAAGGAGCCTTGCCCTTGGCCCCCAACTGCCCCACGTTCATTCTATTTCTAAGTTCAAGAAGAGGAGGGAACACGTGGCCTGGGGTCCGGGTCCCGCTCAGGGGTCTGGCAGGCAGATGCAGATGAGACTTCCGAAGATAAGAGGCTCAGAACAATGGGAGGTTGTGTGGCTTGCCCCCGCCTCCCGCCCCTCTCAGGCCCACCTCCCTTTCCAACCCCAGCCACAGGAAATGAAGGCTACAGGGTCATTAATTTGAGAGGCCAGTCTGGGTAAAGGGCAGGTTAGGGGTGGAAGGGGTCTAAGGAGAGAATCTCAGACTCTCAGAAGGCGGAACGGGAACAGAGCAGAGAGCGAGCTGAGAGGAGCTCCTTCTGCCCTGCCGCTCCTCCCCCCAGGATAGGCGGAGAGAGATCTGGGGAGGAAGAGGTCTCCGAGGTCACATGGGAAAGCAGGGCCCAGGAGGCTCCACATGGCTGTTCAGGGCTGGAGCTGGCAGCGGCTTTGTAGCCCCCAGGGGCAGAGCTGGGGGTGACCAGAGGACACGGGGTGGGACATAGAGCTGGAAGGGACGGGGAGAAGAATACAAACCCAGAACAAGGAGAGGGGAGCATTAAAACAAGGTCAGAGCTGGGAGCGCCCTGAGAACCAGGAGTGTTAACTAGCTGGGCCTCGGGTCACAATGTATTAGAAAGGAGGAGGCCCTTAGATTTTCAGAGCAGCCAGGGACTTTAGAACTAGGAAGGAATGCAGAACAACCTAGGCTGTTGGAACTGTTAGCGACTTCGGATAAAGAAAAGAACTTGGAACCAAGAATGTTAGAGGTGGGAGGAACCTTGGAACTTAGAATGTTAGAACTGGAAGGGAGCCAGGTGGTGGACGTGCTTATAGGCCCTGGCTACTGGGAAAGGCTGACTTTTTTGAGTCCCAGTGGGCTAAGATGATCAATTTTCTAACATTAAGATTAGTATCAGTGTATTATTAGGAAGGGGAAAACTGGCCCAGGTAGCAGAGAGAATGGACCAAAGCTCCCATGCTGATCAGTGGTAGGTTAGAACTATGAAAACCTCCTGTACTTCCAGCCCAGGTGAGATAGAGAAACAGTTGTTCGTTTGTTTTTGGTTTTTGTTTTTTTGTTTTGAAGTGAAAAATAGTATAGAATATAAACTCTAATATCTGGAAAAAACCTTAAAGCAAAATTCAAAGTTGTTCGGGTCATTAGAACATGGAATATCTGAGCTGGAAGGGACTTTATAAGCTAGAACAAAGAGCAGAATACAATAATACAGAATTTTAGATATGGGAGAGAAATGAGAACACAAACAATGTTAGGTGGAAAAAGGACTTTATAAACTAGAACAAAGAAAGCAGAATATTAGAATATCACACCTATCAGAACTTTAAATTGCATCTACTCCTATCTTCTCATTTTAAGATAAGAAAACTGAGGCTAAAGGCTATATACACACTTTTTTCTCAGGCCTCCTGACACTTAATTCAGGGTTCTTTCCAGAACAGCACATTGCTTTTTTTTCCTTCCCTTTTCTATGCCAACTAGTTCTGTTTCCACTATTCTACATCTGTGAAAATCTGTGGAAAAAGATCTCTCTGAAAAAATGCCTTTTGTAGGAATGTTAGTATTACTGAGGGGCCTGAATAGACCATTGAAAATAGCCCTCCTCCCATAGAGGAAGTAGATCACCACATGAGGGTAGTCCAGAAACTCTGAGCTAGAAGAGAAGGATAAACTGAGGACTCAAAAAATTAGAGTAGGTGAGCAAGACCTTAGGATGGTCTTTTAACCATCGTTGTCCTCCCTAACAAAGGATCATGTGGTTTTTGTTTAGAGATCTCTAGTGATGAAGAATTCACTGACTATTGTAGCAAGCCAGCCCATATTCAGAAAGCTCTAATTGTAAAAATGTCCTGCATGGATCTTAAAAAGCATATGTACATTCAGAAGACATGTGCATGTTAGAGATGCCAGGAGTCTTATAACACACATAGAAGACACATACAGAAGATGGAGAAGGCATGTTAGAAAGCACAGATACATGTAACTCACATACGTGCTTATTTCACAGGGAACGTTCAGGCCATGTGTTATTGGGAATGGGATTTGGATGGAAAAAAAATCCAAAAATCTGGATGTGTCTAGTCCTGTTCTGATCTATGGGGGGGATAGGGGGAGGAAGAGGGAGAGGAAAAGAAGGAGAAGGGCAGTCCTGGCCCTGTAAGAGCTCATAGTTGGTGGGGGAGATGAGAATCACAAAGAAGAAATTATTTCAAACAGTGCAAGTCGGAATATTATTAATCACAAAAATTCTTGGCTCTGGCTTGAGTACCAGGGGTGCCAGAAGAGTGTGAGCTTCTGAGAGGCTGAGATGATCAGGAAACATCAAGAGATGCTTCCTGGAGGATATGGGACTTGAGCTAATGTAGGCAAGGATTAGAATTAGGAGAGAGAGAGGGAAAGACATTTTTGGACCCAATGAGTAAGGGGGTGAACAAAAGCAAGGAAGTATCTATGAGCCTGGCTTGTTTGGATAGATAGTGAAGAGGACAGCCTGCTTGGAGTGGAAGTTCCTATTTGGAAAAAAAGAGGAAAAAGTGGTGGAGATCTCAAAGCCAATTTATAGGACAATTTGAGTCAAGTTAAGAGTACAGACCTAATCCTGTAGATAATGAGATATGGAAGAGTTTGAACTGTCAAAAGCCATTATTTTATCAGAATTTTATCTCTCTTGGATTTTTCCTTTTTTCTTTTTTTAAATCAAGATGCTGGGTCATCTTTTAGAGTTCTTTATGACATTCTATATACTAAAGGTCCTCCCAGATCTGACATTTGGTGTTTCAGTTCTAACATTCTGTTTCATTATTTATTTATATTTATATTTTATTTTCTCAAAAGTATTTTGTTTTTACAAATACATGTAAACATTGTTTTTGTAAGACCTTGTGTTACAAATTTTTCTTTTTCCTTCCCTTACCTGCTTCATCCCCAAGACAGCAAGCAATCTTTCCATATTTATCAAGTTGAACAAGAAAAATCAACCAAAAGGGAAAAAAAAACATGAGAAACAAACAAACAAACAAAAAAGGTTAAAATAGTATGCTTCTCTGGTTGAGATTGGCATTTTCCATATCAAGTCTACTGGAGTTGTCTTGACTTACTGCATTGCTGAGAATAGCCAAGTCCATCACAGTTGATCGTCACATAATCTTGCTATTACTTGTATAACTATTTTAAAGTCTTTCAAGCTCTGACATGTTCTTCTCTGTTCTCTCTCCATCCACCCCACCCCCTCTCTACTCCTCTCAGGGCCAACATTCTGATTCTGATTTTGTGATTCTTTCTAAGAGTTATTAGTGAGAACCTGGTCTAGAATGGGAGCTGTGAGAATCTAGATGAAAGGACAAAAATAATAATGAGTTGTTTCCTTGAATGGGATGAAAATCCCACTGCAGAAATGTTTTAGTTAGGAAGGATCTTACAAATCAAGTAGTTTGTATTTAATTTTATAAAAATCACACACAAATGTCTGGAATTCCCTTATTCCCTCTATTTTTCTATGGTCCATGAGGTAATTAGAGCCACAGGGATATTTCCTGATTTTACTATAGTACATCTGTGCAATGGTATTAATTTTTTGGTTGTAGGAATAATGTGTTCATTATCAATATGCTTCAGTAAACTGGGCGTTGTGCTCTTTATCTGAAGATTAATTCAGTTTTTTTCAGTCACGTTTGACTCTCTGTGATTGTATTTGGGGTTTTCTTGGCAAAGATACTAAAGCAGTTTGCCATTTCTTTCTCCAGCTCATTTTACAGATGAGGAAACTGAGGCAAAATGTTAAGTGACTTGCCAAGAATCTCACAAATAATAAGTGTATGAGGCCAGATTTGAAAAGGTCTTCTTGGCTGTGGGCTTGGATCTCTATATACTTTGTCATCTAGTTGTCCCTTATTTGAAATAGGTTCTTCTTATGTAGCATCCCAGGATTTAGAGCTGAAAAGAACCTGAGAAGCCAGTTGGTCCAACCTTCTCATGGTAAGAAAAAAAAGCTGTAAAAAGCTTTCAAGACAATATAGGCCCAAATCTGGTATGTTTACTTTATTAAAAATCTTTTCACTTTGTATTTCCCCTGGCTTCTTAGGGAGAAGAAACTATGCTCATATCTACTCTTTGGTATCTTTCTGTATCTGAAGACTTAAGTTTAGACTTAAAATCAGAGAGACTGGGATCACATCCCAGATAGAGCATCTATTACTACTGATTGGCTTTTTCATTTCCCTGGTCCTCAGTTTCTTCATGGACAAAATGAGAGAGTTGGACCATATCCAATTCTAAGGTTCTTTCCAGCTGTATACCTACAACTTTGAAGTTATTTTTTTCTCCAGAAGCAGAACAAGTCCTGTCCTTCCAACTTTGTCAGCCTTGAGTCTTCTTCCCATTTTCTACATTACTCTGGACTTGAGGTGACCCAAGTCTGACACTGGGCACAAGCCTGGGTGTGTTGGATGGAGGATTTACAAGTATTTCTGCTTCCCCTCTACTGTTAACTTCTTGCAACTACAATACCTTCCTTCTGCGCACCTCCAAAAGGCCTCTCTCCCGTTTAAAAGTAATCACCTGCAAGAAGATCTCCCAGACTCTTTTTAAGCATCTCTTTGGGCAAACAGTTGAAAGTTTGTTGCTAAGGGAGGGATAAGGTTAGAGCTCAGTTTTTGGAAGCTGAATTTGGTAGTATCTTCAGAAGTGCTTGGAATAGGAGAGTTATTAGCTAAGTTGCTGTTAAAAGTCCAGTACAGAGATATAACTCTCAACGAAGAGAGGTTCTTGAATTGGGCTAGCATTTAGTGTTGGGCTAAATGTCCTTTAGGTTTCCTTCTAGTTTTAGGTATTTGCAGTGCTTAGAATCTCAGAGGTAGAAAGAAATTTAGAACATAGAATGTTAGTGCTGAAAGGGATCTTAGAACAAAGAAGACAGAATTTGAGGGATAAGACATAGAAGCTATAATGTTAGTTTCGAGGAGTCCTTAAAATGCAGAATATCTCATGGAAATAATTTTGGGACATAGAAGATTAGAAATAAAAGAAATCCTAATACACAAAATAAGTATTAAATCTGGAATAGGCCTTAGAACATAGTCTTTTTATAAATAGTATTGCATTTTTCCAAATACATGTAAAGATAGTTTTCAACATTCATTTTTATAAGACTTTATGATCCATATTTTTTCCCTCTCTTACCTCCCCTCTCTCCAAGACAGCAAGAAATTTAATATAGGTTAAATATTTGCAATCTTTTTAAACATATTTCGATATTATTCAAGAAAAATCAGACTAAAGGGGGAAAAACCATGAGAAAGAAAAAACAAACAAAAAAAAGGTGAAAATAGTATGCTTTGATCCACATTTGATCTCCAGAATTCTTTTTCTGGATGCAGATGGCATTTTCCATTGAGATTGGTCAAGTCCATCACAGTTAGTCCTCAGATAGCTTGTTGTATAACAATCTTTTTTTTTAAAGCTTTTTATTTTCAAAACATATGCAAGAATAATTTTTTACCATTGACCCTTACAAAACCTTGTGTTTCCATTTACCTCCTTTTCCCTCAGCCCCTTCCCTAGATGACAAATAATTCAATATATGGTAAGCATGGTAAAAATATATGTCAATCCAATAAACACATACATATTTATACATTTAACTTGCTGCACAAGAAAAATCAAATCAAAAAAGAAAAAAAATGAGAAAGAAAATAAAATGCAAGCAAACCACAGAAAAAGTAAAGATGCTATGTTGTGACCCACATTCAGTTCCCACAGTCCTCTCTCTGGGTGCAGCAAGATCATTGGAACTGGCCTCAATCCTCTCATTGTTGAAAAGACATGGTTCTTTTGATCATTGTATAATCTTTGTTGCTGCCATGTATAATGATCTTCTGGTTCTACTCACTTCACTCAATATCAGTTGATGTAAGTCTCTCCAGGCCTCTCTGAAATCATCCTGTTGGTCATTTCTTACAGACCAATAATATCCCATAGCATTCATATACCATAACTTATTCAGCCATTCTCCAATTGTTGGTTTTTTCACAAAACCAACTCTTAGTTTTATTTATTAGTTCAGTAGTTTTCTTTCAATTTTATTAATCTCCCCTTTTATTTTTAGAATTTCAAATTTAGTATTTAATTGGGGGGTTTTAATTTGTTCTTTTTCTAGCTTTTTTAGTTGCAAGCCCAATTCATTAATCTTCTCTTTCTCAATTTTATGCAAATAAGCTAAAATTTCTTCTAGTAGCTGCTTTGGCGGCATCCCACAAATTTTAGTATGTTGTCTCATTATTGTCATTCTCTTGGATGAAATTATTGATTGTGTCTATTGATTTTTGTTTCACCCATTCATTCTTTAGGATTACCTTATTTAGTTTCCAATTAATTTTTGTTCTATTTTTCCCTGGCCTTTTATTGCATGTAATTTTTATTGCATCATGATCTGCATTTTCTATTTCTGCCTTTCTGCATTTGATTTCGAGGTCTTTATGTCCTAATATATGGTCAGTTTTTGTATAGGTTCCACGAACAGCTGAGAAGAAAGTATACTCCTTTCTGACTCCATTCAGTTTTCTCCAAAGATCTATCTTACCTAGCTTTTCTAATATTCTATTTATCTCTTTGAGTTCTTTCTTATTTGTTTTGTGGTTTGATTTATCTAGTTCTGAGAGTGCAAGATTGAGATCTCCCCCTATTATAGTTTTGCTGTCTATTTTTCTTTTAACTTCTCCTCTAGGAATTTCCATACTATGCCTTTTGGTACATATATGTTTAGTATTGATATTGTTTCATTATCTGTGCTACCCGTTAGCAGGATATAGTTTCCTCCCTTATCTCTTTTAATTAAATCAAATTTTTGCTTTTGCTTGATCTGAGATAAGGATGGCTACCCCTGCTTTTTTTACTTCACCTGAAGCACAGTAGATTCTGCTTCAGCCCTTTACCTTCACTCTGAAATATTTGAGCAACTATATTTCATCATAACTGGCTTTCTTTGTAACCTTATGGTTTTACTTTATGCAGTCACAGACTTTTCTGTGAAGGGTTCTGTAGGCTCCTCTAGACTGACTGCTATTGGGATCCAGGACATGAAACAAGTTAAGGAGCCCAGCTCTGGAGAGACTGAAACATGTTAATATTGACATTCTTCCGATAAATGGAACCAGAAGAGAGAAGGAAGCTGCAGCTAATGCCAGGAATGCCTCACAGGCAAATAAAGGAGTTGGAGGAGCTGGTTTAATTTTGCACACAAAGGTAACCAGAAACATCATTTCATAGGACACTTAGTCATCTTACTTTGTAGCTTTGTAGTTCTCATGATGAGCTTAAGCAAAAAGACCACCATGAAGATAATTGGAACTCATGAGCCAACATCTGCTGCAGGAGATTAGGAGGGAGAGAAATTCTACAGAGAACTGGATGAGATTCTCCAAACTAAGTCAACATGTTCCTTAAGGCTTGGTAACTTCAGTACAAAGGTGGGCATTGGGAAGAGAGGAGGGAAATATATATATATGCATGTTTGCATATGTCTGTGTATATATATGTATATATATGATGTAATTCAAGATTAAGATGTGAAAGAAACCAAAGGCTCTTAATTATTCAGAAGCCTCACCTTAAAATGTCATTAATTTAATCTTTAAGAAGAACCAAGAGGAATTGGATATGGTGAATACCAAATAACCTCACAAAAAACCCCAAAACTTTCCACTTAAAAAAAAATAAATGTTTGATACATTTAGTTTTATTTACTGTGTCTTCTAAATATATTTACCCCACCCAGAGAGCCATCCTTTGTAATAAAGATTTTAAAAGAAAAAAAAAAAAAAGCAAAGCAAAACTGGTTAATTCATCAACTGTGTTTGATAGTATGTGCTAAATTGCATGATCATAGTCCCTCACCTTTGCAAAGAGGGAAGGGAGGTGTATTTTCTGGCCTTACCTTATTAAAATTCTATACTGTTGAATTTTCATTTTCTATTCTTGGCATTTATGTTGTTGGTACTATGTATGCTGTCCTTCTGGTTCTTCTCACTTCATTCTGCCCTAGTTTTATTTATCTTACAAATACAACACTACTATACAATACAATCTACAGCATACAACATCTGCATGCTGACTAAGTAGAAATCATATTAAATAAAATGGCTTCTAGATTTTATCTATAATAACACATCTCAAACTTTGCAGCACACATATGTGCCTTCCTACTTCTCTGTATTCTTCTCAAATATGGTTTCTTACAGTGTAGTGATATTCCATTTATGTGGATAAATAGCCCTAGCCCGGGAGCATCTACTTTGCTCCTTGTTCTTTGCCATTACAAAAAGTGATGCTTGGAAGTATTTTTGAGAAACTAATGGCACTGTATCAGATAGGAAATGGCTGGTTACTAACGTGGAAGTCATTTATTAAATGATTATATCTGAGAGTCAAACCATCCATTGATTAGAGCGAATCAAAATACCAAGATCAATGCTTTAAAAAAAAGGGTAACACGAAGAGGCAATTTGCAATTATAGCACTGCCAGCTTTGTTCCAAAAGCTAGATGTTGATGGAGAAAAGTGGAAAGTGGATTTTAAAAATCTCCTTTTATAGACGCTCATCACTATTTCCTTTGTGAATTCAATATATATCAATCAAGAGGTGGTGGCTGAACTTGACCTTGGAAGAAGCCCCAGCTCCAAGAGACAGAGCTGTGGAAGGCACATTCCAGACATGGGAGACAGGCCGGACAACCGGAAGATGCAGCTGGAGTGTCACATATGGGGAACAGCAAATAGGTGGGTTTGGCTGGAACATGTGTGTCCCAGGAGGAAAGACAGGGAGTCAGTCTGGAAAGGTGCACTGGAATGAGAACATGTAGGTTTTTAAATGATCAGCAAAGGATTTTTGTTTTATCCTATAAACAATAAAGAATCATTGATGCTTCCTGAGCAAATGAGATTATTTTGGCAATTTGGAATATGAATTGGCAAAGGGAGAAACTGGAAGGAAAGTATTGCAGAGACTAGGTATTAGTCCAATCAAGGCATGACTAGGGCTTGAATGTGGTCATGTGAGAAAAAGGGACAGATGTGAGAAATGTTGGTTACAGAGACAAAATGCGCCCAGCCTGCTTATGTTTAGATATTTCAGGTGAAGGAGAGTGAGAAGTAAGACTAGCTGAATTTCCAAGCCCAGATGACAAGAATGCTGGTGCCTTTGGCATAAGTGGGGAAGTTAGGAGAAGGGCCAGCCAGGGGAAGTGAGCTTGAGATAGCTCTGGCCCTTCTAGTGAGTGACAGCTCTGCAGAGGGATTGAGGTACCTTCTCCCAAGCCTCCCCGGAAGAGGGCCGCCCAGAACTGGTCCCCAGATATGGGATGCTCACTTCGTCATGGCACGGCCCAATCCATCTGGAGTTTCTCTGGTTATCAGGAGGTTGGCAGAGGTTCTCTGATTAGTCGTGTGTCTCCTTAGACTGGGCCACCATTTATCTTCTCATTATCCCTAATTTGCTCTTGGGGTGGGGATCACCCGGACCAAGTCTGCCTCTGTCTCTATTTGGCCACCTTTATGACATTTGGAGACGGGCTCTTGTCCCTTTAGCCCCACTTCTCCTCCTTGTCCGAGCCTTCTTTCAGGCTCACACCTACACTGTGTGAAGCAGCATTGGCCAGCACCCTCTCCTCCTCTGGATGTGCTCAGGTTCCAGTCGGAGAAGCGTGTATACTGACTGCTCTGTGCAGGGCTCTGTGCTGGGTGAGGGCACCCAAAGGCAGCAGCGCCACAGTATGTGGCCTCCAGAAGCATAACCCTGCAGCTGCCCAGGGTCCCAAGTCCAGAGGGAATCATCCAGTCCGGCCCCTCTTTCTACAGAGGGGGAATCAAAGCCTGGAGAGATTAAGGCCTTCCTAAATCGCCACCAGAACACGGTCGATGGCGTCTGAGCAGAGGAAGGTGGAACCCTTGTCTCCCTCATTTTAGGCTGGCACTGAGCTATCTAAGATGGTGTTCAGGAACCCTTGCAGAATATGCTGTCCATTAGGAACCCCAGGTCTCTTAAATAAAAACAGCACCAGCACCAGCTGACATTTGACTGGCCTTTGAAGGTCTCTCTCCTAGAGTTGATCATCTGGAATGGAATTCATGGATGGAAATGGAATTCAACCCAGTTTTTCCTACTAGACACATGATCTTCGGCGCTGGACTCATCTATCCCACTGGGCTGACAACCCTGCCCCAGAGCCAGTCACATCCCCCATAAAATGCGTCTCCTGATAAAGCCACGAAAGCAAAAGCAGGTTTGTTTGTGGCCGGTGGTCCCTGAGGGTGTGCTGTGGACAAACCCCTCGCTTCTCTTCTGGCCTACCCCTCAGCTCCCAAGGAAGGTGCCAACCTGAGACAGAGTGTGTGGCGCCTGACAGGAGAATGAGGGTGGCCTTGGGGCTCCAGTGGGACTGAGCCCTAATACCATTTATTTATTTATTTATTTATTCAATAATCACCAGACCTAGATGCTTTTATTATTATTATTTTTCATGTTAGTTAATCATGACTGTACATTTACATTTAATCAATACCATTTAATCAAAAACTGTAACAGGTCTTCAAAAAAGAATCATTATTATTGAAAACAACCAATAAATAATAGCAAATAATATTAATTACACTATGTCTATACAATATGAAATAATATCAAATTAAAATCCTAAAAGATCCTTCTTTAGATACCTAGGTTCACTATTCACAAGGCCTAGATACAGTAATTATTACTTTTCTCATATTAAAACCATTACAGGTCACAAAAAGGCTTAACGGGTCTTTTTTTTTTTTAAATAGGTCTTTATATATATTTTTTTTATTTAGCTTTTTTATTTACAATATATATGCATAGGGAATTTTTCAGCATTGACAATTGCAAAACCTTTTGTTCCAACTTTTCCCCTCCTTCCCCTCACCCCCTCCCCCAGATGGCAGGTTGACCAATACATGTTAAATATATTTAAGTATAAGTTAAATACAATCTATGTATACATGTCCACCTAATACCATTTCCAGGTAAAGTTATGGCCTTTGTCCCACTTCAGTTGAGCCTTAATCTTCAAATGGCTCGTGGATGATAGGATATTAGCGAGTCAAGCTCTTCTGGCCCAGAGAGACAAGGAGGTAAGCGGGGGCCTGAAGTGTCTGAAGAGGGATCTCCTAACTGAGCCAGAAGGATTCCAGTGAATGGTCAGCCTGTTGCCATGAGAACCTGGAGGATGTGCACAAATGAGGAAATTAGTCTTCAGGTGGGGAGACAAAGCAGGAGGTGGGCAGACGGCCTCCAGGCAGAACCAGACAGGACTGGAGGTAGGACAGGATGAATCCTTGGCCTAGTGCC
>NC_133619.1:514701036-514831036 GCF_048593235.1 Sminthopsis crassicaudata
ACATGCTAATATTTTAATTATTTTTAATTTTTTATAGAATTATTTATAGAAAGAGTATTTCTGTGCTAGGCAGAGGTAAACAAAAGAGGTTTATTTTTGTTGTTGGTGATAGACATGTACAATAAAAAAGGAATTCAGTCCCAGTTTTTGTTTTTTTCTTAACTTCATTTGCATGTCAACTAAAGAGCATTTTGGTCTTTATTGTGTCTTAGCTTAAACCTTCTAATAGAGATGTTTTGGGTAAATCTCAAAATGATTTTGGGGAGCAAAGAATCCCAATGAGACTGATGGCAAGAGTGAGAAGGAACTTTCTAACCCCGAGATGGATAGATGTCTGGTACCAAGGGCTGGGAATTTGCACTAGGAAAAAAGAACAGTTAAAAGAACAGGCGTAATCTTGAGTGGGGTACTTTCTCCTGGCTTTGATTGGCTATTTTTCTAAATATGACTTATAGCTTCTAACAACTATTGATTAAAGAAGTCTGCCCTTGCCAAGGAAAGGCTTTCTCGCTGCTGCGTCTTAGAGAAAGCACTTGATGGCGTTTAAAAACCGAAGCCCAGTGAAACGTAGCAGGGAATAGCTCCGCAGATAAGAGACCATCAGGAGCAGTTCAGTCCCATCAGGAAGTCAGACTGAGGCACTTCCCAGAGAAGCCCGATGCCCCATGGACGGCTGAGTGAAGCAGGGTTTTATTACTAGCCACCCCATGTGAAGGGCGGGGTTCCCCAACCACACATCTGCCCTGGCTACAAATGTCCCTACACATAGAACTTTCCACGTGGGCTCTGGGGTCTTTTATCCCTTTGTCTGCTACGGTATTTCACTGAAGTTCTTATTTTAAACCATGTTCTCTGACTGGTTGGTAGAAGTAAACACACTGATTAGACTAGCTCATGAGCTATGGTGTAAAGTGCTGACACGCAGAATTTCTCAGGACTGAGCCAATTGTTTGTGAGGAAAGCCCGGACTCTAGGTTACAGGCATCCTTTAACTGTTTCAGGTTTTTGGTGTGATTTGGTTGTTACCTGGATGTTTGGTGTCCTAGTTCCCTTCTAGATTTGATATTCTACTGCATTTTCCAGCTGTCCCCAGCCGCTGGCTCCCAGAACTTATCTGGGACAGTGGGGAGAACTACCACCTTTGGGGGGGTTCTTCCTCTCCCACTTCCCCCTCATCGCCCCCCCCGGCCAGGACCCAGGAGTTCTCTAATCTGCCTGACCGTTCGAACCCTTGAATGAGACTCTATTCAGGCTCCGCATCTTCCCCATCTTTGCATCCTAAGATCCTAGAGGCCTTATTATGGGTTCCATCCTTATGCCCGGCAGACCCCCTCACCTAATGACAGAGAACACTGGGACTTTCCATCTCCGCTCTCCCTGCTAATCGCTTCCAATGTTCCCTCAAGACTTATGGGCCTTCCTAGATATTTTGTGGATAAAGTTTTTAATACATTTTCTCTCCCAATAAAAATGTTAGGTCTTTCAGAGCTGGGACATCTTTCTCTTTCTATTTGTATCTCCAGAATTTGGCACATATAATGCTTAATAGTTTTTTTTTAATTCATTCTTTCTTTCACTCAATCCCATTCAACTGAGAAAATATCTTCCTTGAAATCTTTTATTGTATTTTTTGTTTTTATAAAACCTTCCTTTCCAACTATTTTCAATTTCTTCTCTCCCCCCAGAGAGCCATTCCTTTTGACAAAGAAAGAGGGGAAAAACAGTTTGGCAAAATTAACCAATATTTTTGCTGAGTCTGACAGTTTATGTAATATTCCATATCTATGTTCTTCTCAACACCGCACATAAAAAAGTTCATGTATTTCCTCTCTTTCCTTCAGATCAAGTTTGAGTATTATAAATGTGAAGGACTGAGCCAAAATGATGGAGTAGGAAGGAGCACTGGTGCTGAGCTCTTGTCCACAAAACTCCTCCACAAGGAGTTTTGCCACAGACACTCTTAGGAAATGCACTGGACAAAGCCTGATGGTGGAATCCAGAAAACATCACAGTGAGTCTTTTATGCAGCCCAGGGTGGCTCAGGGAAAAAGACAAAGAGGCCTGCTGATGCTGGGGGTGGGTTCAAGGCAGAAGCACACTGTGTTCAAAGCAGTCCAGATCTGGGGAATTGAGGGCCAGAGGAGTGCTCACCGGGAGTTATGGCAGGGATGGGGGCCGAGTGACAGCTTTGTCACCCACCAGCCTGGTTTGGGTCACAGATCAGGGGAAGAAGACCAGCGGGTCAGTAAAATGAGCCCTTGGGCAGTGCATCGAGAAAGAAGGAAGCGAGCCAGACCATGGGTCATGGTAGAGAAAGCATCCCCGAGAGTCAGGAGCAGAGCCCAGAAAAGGATGGTCTCAAAGATGGAAAATGAAGGTCTGGGTCTTTCCTCAAAAAGCAGATTCTTCCAGGAACTCCCCAATGGGAGATGGGGGAATAGGAACAAGGGCAAGCAGGGGTACAAGGGAGAGTAAAATCAGCGCAAAGGAGGGATCCAGGAAAGTTGTGTGGAAGATTCGAGGATTACTGTCGCTCGGGATGGGAAGAGTTGGGAGCTGAGAGCGGAAGAAGGAGGAGGAATTGGAGAAAGGCTTCCTAATGTTAGCGGCCCCTGACCTGGCTTTAAAGGAAGAAAGGGATTTCATCAGGTAAGGGATGGAGCAAGGGTATGTGGGAACAGAATCCTCCCCGTAGAATTATGCAGAAGAGATCAGAGTGAAAAGCAGTCCAGTTTGCCCAAAACAGAGAATGTATAAAGGGGAGGATAATGAAATAAGACCAGAAAAGTGGGTTGTAGCCAGATTCTAGCGACTTGGATGTCAGATTTAGGAATTTCTTATTTCAGTTTTCCATATTCTCCTAATTCTGGCATTTTATAAATCACATAAATTTTATAAATATGATTTTATTTTAGGCAATATATCCACATTTCAAAATTACCAAATGTGAACTCATCATCATCTCCATGTCTATTCTTCATCCCAAATTCCCTTTTTTTTTCATTGAGGGCCCCACCCTTTTCCTGGTTTCCTATGCTCAAAACCTCAGTTATCCCACTCTTCCCCTGCCCCCCCATTCCCATCTCCAGTTACCAAGTTCCATTCTTTCTACTACCATAACCTCTCTTGCATCAGGCTTCCTCTCCCCCTCCCAGGGTTACGTTACCACCCTTGTTCAGACCTCCACTAATCTGCTTTTTGCTTCCAGCATCTTTTCTTGCCATAAACAACTTTCAAATTTGGAAAGGACCTTGGGGGCCATTATCCAAAGCCTGAAAGAGGTTATCCAGTCTGATCTCTTCTCCTAATGTTGTGGTCCCGGGATCACAGATTTATAAATGAAAGAGACCTAACAGATCTGAGAGACGACTCCTTATGCGGAATACCTGTATAAGAACAACTTTTAAACTACAGAATGTCAGAACTTTACAGAGCAGGAAACCGAGTCACAGAAAGGTTAAGTGACTCTTCCATATTCACACAGCTTTTGAGCAAAGTATAATAAGATAATAATAATAATAATAATAAAGTATAATAATAATAAATAATAATAATAATAAAGTATAATAAGATAAGGTATGGTTCTTCCTGATTACTTTTTCAGCACCATAACCATCCTCCCATTGCCTCTATTCAAGTTTATAGATTCGTGGCTCTCAAGTGCTCCTGCGAGGCCTTTTCCTTGCACGGGGGAGGAACAGGCAAGATCCTAACTTCCGGGGTGCAGTGACATGAAGTCTGCCTCACAGAGACAAGTCCACAGCCCCTTGATGTCGCCAGTCTTTCAGGTGGTCCTAAAATTCCATTTCATGCTATGTACCTCCTAGCAGTTCCAGGGAGAAGTCATGTAGTCCCCTTTTAGCAATGTGGAAACTGAGGCTCGGAAAGTGAAAGGTATTTGGAATCATAAAATCCTGGAGCTGGGTGAATCAGAGAATGTGTCAGGGCAGAGAGGGACTAATTCAACTCTCCATTTTACAGGGAAGGAAACTGAGGCCCGCAGAAAATGGCTTTCCAGATGTCACGGAGCACATGCCTTTGTATCTAAAATGTGTCTGGCCCACGGTAAACATTGGATAAATACTTCTTGACTGACTGACTGACAATGGAGGAGGTGATATCTGATCCTAATTCTCCTGAGCTTTCCACTATATTACATTTTCAGTGCTTTCAGATTCTTTCCTTTAACCCCGTCCACTCCCCATATCCATTTTAAAATATATTTTGGGTTGAATGGGTCCTTAGAGATCTCTAGACCAAAGCACATTTTACAGATGATATAACAGACCTAGAGCGGGGAAATGACTCACAATATGGAAATACGGGAGAAGGACTCTTAGAGCTCGTCTAATCCAACCTCTGTCATTTCATCCAGGAGGGAAGTGAGGTCCAGAGAAGGGGATTCACTGCTCTAAGTCACCCAGCAGAGCCAGGATCGGGCCTCTCTTCCTCAGCATTCCAGGCAGCCGGTTAGTTCAGAGGGTCTCACCCACAGGAGTGGGGGCAGGGTCTGCAAGTGGGGAAGGGGGAAATTTTGAAGGAAGGAGGGCGTGGTGCAGAAAGGGCCTCCTTCCAGCCCTACCCTGTTCCTGTTTATGTTTTGAAGGCAGGTTGTTTATAAGACTCTATGAGCAGGAACTAGGGATGGCCGTCCCTCGCTGGGCTCTGGAACAGAAACTCCTGACTGGTCCTGGAGCAGGGAAGCCACAGGGAAGCCTGTGGGCAGGTCATGTGGAAAAAGGGGGCTGGGGGTTGGGTTTTTAAGGACTCCCTCTCACTGCTGAGAGTTCCCCAGGGAGGAAGACTTCCCAGCCAACATCTGGAAATGAGATCCACTAGCTGGGGACAAGTGACCTCAGCCATGGGGCTGAGGGTTGCCGAATGGCTCAAATTAAGCTGCAAGTGTTTTTAGTTTGGCCAAACCCAAAACACATTTTGTCAGGCCCCCTCCCTTGACACCCTTCTCCAATCCATTCCCTCCCTACCCCAATCCCTTGGCTTTGAAACACCGCACACACACCCCACCCCAAAATGTTAGAGCTTGGAGGGCTTCCCAAGATCATTTTATCCAGTCTCTTTATTTTTACAAAAGGGGAAACTGAGGCTCAGAGAAACGAGCATTTGATTGAGGGGACACACCGAGTTAGCATCAGAATTTGGGTCTCCTAGTGTCAAAATAGACACTTGTGTAAAATCTCAGTGCCAGTTCAGACTTTAGAAGTTAACAACAGCAAAAGTCACATCCTCTAGGGTTTTCTTGGCAAAGACACTGGAATGGTTTGCCATTTCCTTCTCCAGTTCATTTTACGGGCTTGACCAGGATCACACTGAATATCTAAGAGCAGAGTCGAACTCATAAAGATGAGTCCTCTTGACTTCTGGCCTGGCATTCTATCCGCTGTGCCGCCTAGCTGCCCAAATCATGGACCCTGTCTACAATATTCTTGATAATGGTTCATCTAGTGAGGGGAAATCCACCACCTCCTACGATAGCACAGTCCATTTCACTTGGAACTATCTTTCATTATTATTTGTCTTTTTG
Source organism: Sminthopsis crassicaudata (assembly GCF_048593235.1). Taxonomy (NCBI): domain Eukaryota; kingdom Metazoa; phylum Chordata; class Mammalia; order Dasyuromorphia; family Dasyuridae; genus Sminthopsis; species Sminthopsis crassicaudata. The sequence goes on from NC_133619.1 coordinate 514,706,579, forward strand.
ATTTCCACCCATTCTTCCTTGACTGGGTTAAGTTTTTTGTTTTGTTTTTTACTTTCCTTTGCAGTCCTATTACTTAGCAAAGATCCTGGCATGTAGTAGGTGCTTAATAAATGCTTATTGATTACAGACTCCAGGGCCAAGAAGAACAAGTGCAATCCCTTTTCTGTGGATAACTCTTCACATATTTGAAGCTAGTTATCACATTTCCCCCCAGGTTTTCTAATTCAAATTCTTTCAATCCTCTTATGGTCTCAAATTTCTCTACCATTGATTGCGACTGCCCTCTTGTATACCTTCAAGTTTGTCAGTGCCCTTTCTAAAATGTGGAATAAGCCATTGTGGGGAGTTAGGGATGCTGCAGTTCTCTTAAGGTACCTTTCGATCACATTAGCTCTTTGTCTGTCATATTTACTGTTCTCTCACATTGAGTTTGTGGTCCACCAAAGAGCCCCAAATCTTTTCATCTGTACTGCTCATGCTTTTTTGAACCTATGTAGATAGACAGATAGAGAGATATAGAAATCTATTTGTCCATCTATCCTATGACAATACTCTCAGATATATTGTCTCTTCCTATTAGAATGCTTGACAACAGGGTCTCTCCTGCTTTTCTCCCAATATTCCCAGTCCTTAGCAACGTTCTTAGTCCATAGCATGCACTTAGTAAATGTTATTTAATTCATTCAATTTTATCTTATATTTGATTCACCATTGAACCATAACAAGATCATTTTGAATCTTAATCCTGTCATCCAAAAAATGAGCTACCCCTCCTGATCCATTTATTTTATAGGGAAGGAAGTAAAGCTCAGAAAGATGAAGAGATTTGTTTAGCTAATCAGCAACAGAGCCAGACTTTTAACCCTTATTGTGTGAGTCCAAATTCAGTGCTTTTTCCATTCACTGTGAGGTGGGCCGACCTCTGATTGTGAAGAGAATTATGGTGAGGGAAGTTGCCTGTGGAAGAAACATTTCTTCTTCTGTCACACCAGAACACTGATATTGAATCCTATATTCATATTTCTTTTATATCAGATTGACTTTAACCCTTTCCCTGTTTTTGAAGAACTGTGCTGTGTAAATTTTGGTTTATTTTTGAGTCCACGTGGCAAAAAAATCTCTGCAAATTATTAAGAGATTTCTCTTCTTCCTGTCTATTTAGAGGACTTCCTTCAGGGGCTTCTGAGCAAATAAAATAATTATGGTTTAGTAATACATTGGGTTAATGGTTTTCTCTTAATACCAGCTTCTAGAGGCTGGGCGGATAGAAATGACAACTAGGCTTTGGAAACAAGCTTTGAAAGGCTGCTTGAAGGGAAGATACACATACAGAGGGAAGGGGGAGGAGAAGAGAGAAACAGAGAGGGAGGGTGGGAGAAGGGAATTCAGAGACAGGCAGAGACAAAAGTGAGAGATAGAGAGACAAAGACAGAGACAGAAGGGGGAAGGAGAGGGAGAGACAGAAAGAGAGAGAGAAAGGGAGAGAGGAAAAAAAGGGAAAGAGAAAAAGAGACAGACAGACAGACAAACAGAGACAGAGAAAGACAGAGAGGGAGGGTGGGAGAAGAGAATTCAGAGACAGGCAGAGACAAAAGTGAGAGATAGAGAGACAGAGACAGAAGGGGGGAAGGAGAGGGAGAGACAGAAAGAGAGAGAAAAAGGGAGAGAGAAAAAAGGGAAAGAGAAAAAGAGACAGACAGACAGACAAACAGAGACAGAGAGAGACAGAGAGGGAGGGTGGGAGAAGAGAATTCAGAGACAGGCAGAGACAAAGGTGAGAGATAGAGAGAGAGAGACAGAGACAGAAGGGGGAAGGAGAGGGAGAGACAGAAAGAGAGAGAGAAAGGGAGAGAGAAAAAAAGGGAAAGAGAAAAAGAGACAGACAGACAGACAAACAGAGACAGAGAGAGACAGAGAGGGAGGGTGGGAGAAGAGAATTCAGAGACAGGCAGAGACAAAGGTGAGAGATAGAGAGAGAGAGACAGAGACAGAAGGGGGAAGGAGAGGGAGAGACAGAAAGAGAGAGAGAAAGGGAGAGAGAAAAAAAGGGAAAGAAAAAGAGACAGACAGACAGATACAGAGAAACAGAGACAGAGAGGGAGGGTGGGAGAAGAGAATTCAGAGACAGGCAGAGACAAAGGTGAGAGAGAGAGAGAGAGACAGAGACAGAAGGGGGAAGGAGAGGGTGAGACAGAAAGAGAGAGAGAAAGGGAGAGAGAAAAAAAAGGGAAAGAGAAAAAGAGACAGACAGACAAACAGAGACAGAGAGAGACAGAGAGGGAGGGTGGGAGAAGAGAATTCAGAGACAGGCAGAGACAAAGGTGAGAGATAGAGAGAGAGACAGAGACAGAAGGGGGAAGGAGAGGGAGAGACAGAAAGAGAGAGAGAAAGGGAGAGAGAAAAAAAGGGAAAGAGAAAAAGAGACAGACAGAGACAGAGAAACAGAGACAGAGAGGGAGGGTGGGAGAAGAGAATTCAGAGACAGGCAGAGACAAAGGTGAGAGAGAGAGAGAGAGACAGAGACAGAAGGGGGAAGGAGAGGGTGAGACAGAAAGAGAGAGAGAAAGGGAGAGAGAAAAAAAAGGGAAAGAGAAAAAGAGACAGACAGACAAACAGAGACAGAGAGAGACAGAGAGGGAGGGTGGGAGAAGAGAATTCAGAGACAGGCAGAGACAAAGGTGAGAGATAGAGAGAGAGACAGAGACAGAAGGGGGAAGGAGAGGGAGAGACAGAAAGAGAGAGAGAAAGGGAGAGAGAAAAAAAGGGAAAGAGAAAAAGAGACAGACAGAGACAGAGAAACAGAGACAGAGAGGGAGGGTGGGAGAAGAATTCAGAGACAAAGGTGAGAGATGGAGAGATAGACCAACAGAGAGGAAGAGAGAGGGGAGGAGGGAGAGAGAGACAGAGGGGGAAGAAGAGGGGGGAAAAGGGAGAGAAGAAGAGAGGGAGGGGGGAGGGAGGGAGAGGTGGAGGAGTCTTACACTGCCGTTTTCACTCTTCACCAAAAACAAGGGCACTTACAGATTTTCTGTCATGATTCCAGGTGAACCACATCACTGAGCCTTTTCCCAGCATCTCACCCCCGTCCAGAGGCAGCAGCTATGATAACCCACTGCAGTGGGCAGTGGAGGGGCTGAGACTCTTCTACTAACACTAGAGGCTCCTCCAGTCTCCTCTTGAGAGAATTTCAGAGCACCTCAGGTCCCCACTTTGATCACCTTTTAGATTTCAACACTCCCTCTTAGCCAACTTCCAAGTTATCCTGTATGTGTCTTACAGCCACATAATTTTCTCTCCCATTAAGATTATGAATCCCCTTGAGAACAAGGGTGTTTTTGCCTTTCTTTGTATTCCCAGCACTTAGTACAGTGCCTGGCATATACATAAGTGTTTAATACATAAGTGTTGACTGACTCTAGAATGAGAGGAGAAGGGAGCTATCTTTTCCTGAAGAAGTCACAATTTCCCCCAGTCTTTGGACCAGAATATGTCAATGATTTCAATTCCATCTCAAAGACCTCCATCTCAGTTGTACTCTTAACTTTAGGTAAAAAAGGAAGTCAGAGTGAGGGACAAGGGGTAATGGAGTATGATCTTAAGATGATATAATTCTGAGAGAATATAAATACATAAGATTCTACCTTTTCTATGAATTTCCAATCCCTAATTCTGTGGTTCTATGTGATTTTAAAATTTCATGGTTCTATGATTCTAACATGTCATGGTTCTATTATTCTGCTATTCTGAAATGTCATGGCTCTGTGGTTCTGGGATCCTGTGAGTCTAAGGCTCCATGGTTCTATGATTCTGTTATTCTGTGATTCCATGGTTTTGAGAAAATATGAATTCATGAAATTCCATAATTGTATGAATCTCCATAGTACATCATGGTTCTGTGGTTCCATGATTCTAAGATTCCTCGGATCTGTGATTCTAAAAACTCCTTAGTTCTCTCGGTCTATGATTCTAAGATTCCCTATCTATGATAGGGCAGTTATATGGCCCAGTGGATGGGAGTACTGGTCCTGAAGTCAGGAAAGTCATCTTCCTAAGATCAAATCTGACCTCAGATGTGTGACCTTGGACCCCTGCTTGCCTCAGTTTCCTCATCTATAAAATGAGCTGCAGAGGGAAATGACAAATCACTTTGGTAATCTTTGCTATGTATCTTTTCCAGAAAACCCCCAAGTGAAGTCATGTAGCGTCGAGCACAACTGGAATAACTGAACAAGAAAGCTATATGGTTCTAAGATTCTATGGTTCTGTATCTCTGATTCTTAGGTTTTTTCTAAAATTCCATTGTTCTGTGTTTTTATGATTCTATGATTCTGTGTTGTTGTTGTTTTGGGAGGGAGGTTTTTTTGTTTGTTTGTTTGTTTGTTTTGTTTTGTTTTGTTTTGTTTATTTTTAAGGCAGTTGAGTTTAAGTGACTTGTCCAAGGTCACACAGCTAGTGTCAAGTGTCCAAAGTTGGAATTAAACTGTTACCCTGACTTCACGGCTGGTGCTCTATCCACTGCACCACTTGCTGCCCTATAATTCTGTGTTTCTAAGATTCCAAGGTTCTGTTGTTCTGTGATTCTAAGGTTCCATGATTCTAAGATTCCATAGTTCTATGATTTTATAACACTAAGATTTCATGTTTTTTTTGTTCTGTGATTCTACAATTGCATGATTCCATGATACTGTGATTCAAAAAGTCCATGATTTTGTTGCTCTAAAATTCCGTGATTGTTATAGACTTTCAGTCTGTGAGATTTCATAATTCAGTGAATTTTGATAGTTCAATAGTATATCATAGTTTTGTGACTGTGGTTCTAAGATCCTGTGATTCTTCTTCTAAGATTCCATTTATTGGGGCACCAGGTGATGTATTAGATAGAATAATGATCCTACAGTCAGGAGGTTTTGAGTTCAAATTTGGTCTCAATCACTTACTAGCTGCATGGCCCTGGGAAAGTCACTTAACTATGATTGCTGCCCCCCCCCCCAAAAAAGGAATTATTTATCTGTGGTCCCATGATTCTAAGATTCCATGGTTCTAATGATTGCATGATTACAATATTCCATAGCTCTATATTTCTACGATTCTACGATTTCATAGATTTCCCCTTTTTACGGTTCTAGGGTTCTATGCTTCTAAGATTCTTTTGTTGCATGATTCTGTGCTTCTAAAATTTCTTGGTTCTATGATTCTAAGATTCCATGTCTCTGAGACTTCATGAGTACATAAGCCCGAGCCAGCAGTTTTAGAATTCTGAGATTCTAAGATCTCGAGGTTCTGTCATGGTTCTAAGCGCCTTTGTCTCTGTAACCTTAGGATTCTCTGATTCCAGGATTCTACCATGATCTCTATCGCCTATACCAGCTCTCTGTCAGCACTTCCGCTGGCCCAGGTCCAGCCAAGGGAACATTGGCCAGCCAAGAGTAGGCCAGGTGGGGCCTGGTGTGAACGATGCTTAGACTCCCCTCCTCGGTGTCTAAGAAGGTGAGAGGAGCTGGATTCAATCACAGAGGTAATCCCCTCGGATTGTGCCTGGGGAGACCCAGACACCTCTCACGGCCTCCTGGCTTGCCTCCCACTCCCATAAAAGCCCTGATTTATATTTCCAGTCGTCCGCTGCATGCATTATCTTCCCTTCCTTATTTCGAGACGGATTTGATTTCTGGCCCCTCTGTCCTTCCCACGTCTCAGGGAGGATGGAGGCCTTGGAATAATTTTGCATGAAATTGTCCCAGAAAAGTATTTGGCCCAAATTTTGATTTCACTCCTTGTTAGGATACAATTTGTAACTCGGAAACTTGGGACAGCTGGAAAGCCAAGTCTTAAACTTGTGGGGAAGGTGATGGTTTCTGAGGAGCCTGACTGTAGCTTCAGATTCCATCTAAAGCCCCTTGGACCCATAGAAACCCAGAGTTTATAAGACTGAGCGGGGCCTTGGAGACCATCTGGCACAAACCCCTTCATTTAACGTTGAGGGAGAGACGGGAAGGGGCTTGCCCCAAATTACACATCAGGTCGGTGGGACTAGAACCCAGACAGTTCCTCGCGCCCAGACTGGTCCATTCTACCGTACTTCCTCTCAGACTAATTTCCCCAACCACCCGACAAGACATTGTCCAGAACCACCGTGTCTCGGATTCGTAGAACCACCGACCTCCTGCTCTGATGCTGCTCCCACGGTGTGCCCATCTTGCAGTCTCAGAATGAGTCCTGTTCTGTAGGCAAGGCCCCCGTATCAATAATGGACACTCGTTCCTTTGTTAGTCCTCAGAATACTAAATTAACCTGTCCCCTTCTCCCTTCCCGCACCATTTCCCTTAATTCCCCATGGAACTCAAGGACCAGGTACACTCGGCAAATCCATTCCCCTCTTCTGCTTGGTTTTAGAGTTTGTTTCCATTCTGGGCAAAATGATCCGAGCTCCCCCTTCGGCCCTGGGCTCCCCCCTCCTCCTGCAGTGATATTCTTCTGGGGACCACCCACTGTGGCAGGGAACTTTGGGGCTTTGATGTTCCAGCAAGAGCTTCTTCCTCTCACCCCTTAACCCCCACTCACTGATATGCCATCAAGGAAGGGGAAAATGGAAGGCGGAGAGAGGGAGGAGGACTACTGTAGAGTTCTTCAACTTTTTTCTATCATGGGCATTCTGGGGATGCTTAGGGAGCCCTTCTCAGAACAATTTAATTAATGTACATAGGGTTACAAATGGAACCAACCATATGGAAATGGTTATTAATTTTTTTTAATTTCATGGACCTCAATTTAAGAACCCCTATTAGGACAGGACACTTGGATTCGGATGCCCTCTCAATCACTGTGACCTTAAGGGCTTACTTCCCTCTCTGGCAGTTTCTTCTTCTATAAAATGAGGAAATTGGGTCTCTAAAATCCTCTGCAACCCTAAGATTCTGAATTTCTGATCCTAATCAGGGAAAAGGTAAATGAAAGGCCGAAAGGAAAAACGCTGAGAGGAAAAAAGGAGGAATAGCCCTTAAATCCTAGTATCTCAATCACTTGTACTTGCTATAGAATCTTGAACATTTCAATGAACGTCTCTGATTTTCCTCATCTATAAATGGGGATCATAGTACTTTTCCTACCTGAGAAAATATTACTAGCTCAAATAATAATAATTAATAATAGCTAGCATTTATGGAACACTTTAAGGTTTGCAAAAGGTTTTACAAATAACAACCCAGGGAAACGTAGGTGCTGTTATTATCTATGTTTTATAGATGAGGAAATTAAGCCAGACAGAGATTAAGGGACTTGACTAGTCATACAGCTAGTAAGTGAAGTAGGCTTTGAACTCAGCTTTTCCTGGCTCCAAGCTTCAAGTCCAGCACTCTGTGCATTATGCCATCTAGTTAATGGTCTTAAGATCCCTCCTTGGTCTAAGCTACTGCCCTAGTCTGTGATTCTGTGCTATTTAAGCCACGATTCTATGACTATTAAACTAACTTTAAGATTCTATGAGTTTAAAATGCTTTAACATAAAGAGTGCACCATTACCCAGGGAGCCCGTGTTAGGTAGGAGTACAAATTAAGGATGGAGTGGGTGGGAAGTGAGGTCTTGGGCAGAGAGCAGGTGGCTGGGGGCTAAATGGGGAAACTTCATTCCTCCCTCTCCCCTGTTCGAGAAACAATTTCTCCCATCTGTTGTTTTCAATCTCTGCCCAGGAACATTGCTTTCTGACCTTGAGCTCAAAATCAAGTCAAATAGATGAATATTTGCCAAGAACCCACTTTCTGTGTTTCCCAGGAAACAGGAGGTCTGGATTCTGTCTTGATTCTTTGCCTAACTGGCTCTATGACTTTGCTCAAAGGTTTCTCTTGAGTCTCAGTTTCCTCTTCTGTATATTGGAGGAACTGGACTATGGTCTCTAAAGATGCTTTTAGCTGGCATTCTATATTCTAACACTCTATGTTCTATGTTGCCTTTTAAATATAATAATGATGATGATGATAAATAACCAACATGTATATGCTACTTTAGGGTTCTTCAACATGTTTCACTTGAGGTAGGTTATCTCGTTCTTTGCCCTGTGTTTCTACATCCCTTCCGGGTCAGTCACTCCAGATTCCATCTGCCCAATTACGAAGAGTGGCAATCTTGTGGGCATGTTGGGGATTAAGATGAAACTTTTCCTCTCCAGCTTCTATTCCAAGGATGGGGAGGAAAATGTCTTTTGGCTTTAATTGGGTTCAAAGGAAAATTCCTGGCAGGGCCAAGCCACATCAGACTGTGAATTCATCCCATGTCCTGGGCAGGGCTGGGTTTGGCTGGGTGAGGCCTGACCACCAAGGAAACACCAACCAGGGCACGCCTGGCTAAGTCCCACACTGTTTAACTTTTCAGGGATCCCAGAGGAAGGAAGGGACCCTCAGGGGGGTATGGTTGGAGAATAGGTTGAAAGCTAAAAAGAGATTCAAGGTCATCTAGGCCCACCTCATTTTACAGAGGGAAAACTGAGACCCAACCTGAACCAGGATGTACTTTGACAATTTGTTTGCTCAATCATACAAGCAATGTTTCTAATGTCTACTATGTTGGAGGTGAAAGTAGGGAAACAGAGATGGATAAGGCATGTTCTCTATTCTCAGAGTCTCTCTAGTCCAGGGGTTCTTAACTGGGGATTCACAAATTTGTTTGTTAAAACATTTTGAAAAGTATATTTTATAATGATTGATTTCTTTCTTCATCCCTTGTAATTATTTTATTTTCTACATTTAAGAACATAATTCTGGGAAAGGGATCATAAGTTTCCCCACACTTGCCAAAGAAGTCTATGGTACAAATAAGAATAAGAATTCTGGATCTGGGAGATAGTATATGCATAACCATAACTGCAATATACACAGTAAGTTATATAAGGACCAAAAGAATGAGACAAAGAATAAAATGAGGTGGATTATAGGGAAAGAATTCCTACTGAAAGTGGCTGAGCCTTAAGGATGAGAATATTGCTCATGTAGCATCTTGGGCAAGGCTTAAATCCCATTACACTAACATACAGAGATCACAATCTATAGCCAGGCATTGAAATATTATTTGGAATAATATTTTCTTCAAACTGGAGGGCATTTTATTTTTAATTTTTTGGGGAGGGACAATTGGAATTTTATACTTGCCCAGGGTCACATAGCTGGTAAATGTCTTAGGTCAGATTGGACTCAGGTCCTCCTGACTTCAGAGCTGGTGCGACATCCACTGTACCACCTAGCAACCCTTGGAGGGTTAGAAGGCATCCCACCCAGTGCCTCCACTAAGTCACTTCCAGTAGTTCTGGAGGCCACCTATCCCACTGTGGAGAAAGCTCTAGTTTTAAAGTTCTTTATTGAGCCTTTTTGGTGAATTCTATCTTTTTCTTTTTTTTATAGCACTGACCAGGGAAATAACAATTAACTGAAAAGAGCTATGGCTTCATCAAGAATAGGTCTTACAGAAGAACTAAGCCAGTTTCTTTTTCTGACAGGGTCATTAACCTGGGAGATCAAAGGAATGCTGTGGATCTAGTTTACAAAAATTTAGCAAAACATTTGATACAGTCTTTTACCTTATGGAGGGGAAGAGATGAAAGTACAATTAGGCGACTCCAACATTAGCTGAAAGAGTGATCACGATTCTCTCAGTTGGGTAGGAGGAATCCTACGGACGGCCTAGCAATCTGTGCTCGGTGTTCTGCTGCTGAAGATTCTTAACAAGGACTTGCACGAAGGCATGGATGGCAGACTGTCTAGTCTATGGATGACCAGAAGCTGACTAGGCTGGGCAATGTGCTGGGGGTCCTCCACCGGCCAGCACTGCATCGTCCATCACTGACCAGAGCGCAGCTCCTCTGGCCGGTCCTTACGGATGCCCAAAGTACATGGGCACAGAAGAATCTTTCTCAGAGAACTCACCAGGGCACGGCAGGTCCAAAGGACCCTCTCACAGCGTCTTTTAGGAACTTTGGGATCCGGGGAGACCTGGGAGATACCGGCACAGGCCCACCAGCGTGGCGGGCCCGCATCAGAGAAGGGAATGGCTCTGAGCAGAGCAGAAGCGCAGCAGCCCCAAAGAAAGCTGCCATCCGGAACGCTAGAGAAAGCTCCACTTTAAGCACTCCTGCAGACTGCTTGTGCCCCGCTGTGCTTTCTGATCGGCCACCGCTGGGCACGCTATATCCGGACTCTGAGAGAAGTCATTCTGGCCCCCTGGGAGAACGAAGGACAACAACCAGCTCACAGACCGGCCATCAGACAGACGGAGGTAAGATAGAGAGGTAAATGTCTTTTATTCGAGTTAAAGAAAACCAGCAACTTCAAGGAGGCAAGGTTACACAGAAGTAAGATCTGCGTGTCAGGGAGCAGCCAGAAACTCTACGTGACATTTCACTGCATTGATAGTGGTGACTTCCAAGACTTAACATCCCTTTTATTCTCATTTTGACACTATCTACATTATTAATGTTCTTAAAATATGGAGGCTGGAATGGAAAACTCAGGAGTCCTTCCCCTTTCCTTTCTTGAACTCCTTTGACAGCAGTCTGATGAGGCTCTTGGACCTATTCTCAGAATCATGTTTTAAAATGCATAATATAAAATAGAGGATGAACAACTTTATGGAAACAAAAACGTTTTTCTCATTCAAGTTCACTGACTCTCTGAAATCTATCCCTGGATATCCCTGGGGAATCTTGTTAGGGACAGCCCCCAAGATTGGTACTATGCAGCAGTATAGTACCTTTTCTTACTGGGAGACTGGAATCCAGAACTTTTCCTAGATCTTGCTATTGTCCCTGGAAATCATCCTGCTCCTGATGAGGAAGCTGGGTCTGGGGAATTTAATGGATGATGCCCTGTGCACCAAGGTGCCTCCATCCCAAAGCAGTCTTCACTGGTTCTCAGGCAGCTTTCTCTGCCTGAGGGACCCAAGTCTTCTCTAGCCCTGTGCTCTCCAGTCTGGCTTCCAGAAGGGAGAATAAGCTAAAAAGGAGGATCTGAAACCATCACAAGGGGATGTCTCCAGGTCGACTAATTAGTCCAACCATAACGGATGAGATACACTCTAACTCTCAAACATACAATACTCACCTGACTAGAAACTCATCAGACTGATGGGCAAACTCCTGGTTAACCTCCAGCATCTAGCTTTGTGTCTTAGGCCTCTACTAGAATGTGAGCTTGTGAAAACACATTTTACAAACGAGGAAACTGAGATCCAGAGAGGTTATACCCACTTTTTACTCTGCATCAGATCATAAAGCTTTCCCCGGATTATTCTGAAATTATTCAGTTCATCATCTCCTATGGTACAATAACATTCCACTGCATACATGGCCATTATCTTGGCTTCCAGTTTTTGGATGCTAAGAAAGTTGCTGCCATAAACACTTCTGTGTATGTGAGTCCTTTTCTTTTTTCTTTGATCTCATTAATAGAGTAATTAGTGACATGGCTGGACCAGAGGGTGTGTCCAGTTCAATGGCTTTGGAGATAGCTCCAAATTGCTTTCCAGAATGGCTGGAGTAATTAATTCACAGCTTCACCGGTGGTACATCTTTGTGTCTGTATTCCTGCAGTCAGGGGAAGTATTTTGTGCAAATTTTATAACTCCTTTGGCAAAGAGTTTAGGACTCTCTTCAAAGACTAAATCCTAATGAGCATTTTTGTGTGAAATTGAATTTGTTGAATTGTTGAGACTCATTTTAACACATACAACATAACAGCAACTGCAGTTGGCAAAAGCTTCCTGCCTTCAGGGAGCCCCCAATGTGAGGGGGAAGAAGGGGGTGTGACATCAGCTTCTGCTCAGGTGGCCCCTGATTTGGGAAGGGAGATACCGTCAATAGGACTGGTCTCCAAGGGTGTCCCGCTAGAATTCAGATAAGGCCTGGGAAGGGAAAGTGATTTACTAGTGATTCTGGCATCTGGTCCCTGAAGGGAAGGAAGACGACTCAGGGCCTCAGGGCCACCGAGACTGGAGACCCAGCCTGGTCTCCCAGTGGGGAGAGCTTAGGCTGGGCCAGAGGTCCCCCCAGTGTGGTCAGTCATGGGGCCTCTCGGAGATTCCTGTTTTACCTCAGAGATTTCCTGTTTATTCTTGCTTGGCTTGTCTGGATGCTAAATTCAGGGGTTTTCAGCTGAGAGAATACAATGCTGTCCATTTCTCTATACCCTTCTCTGCCTCTGCTTTTATCTTTATTTCTTTTTCTCTGTCTCACTGTTTCTGTAAGTTTTTTTTCTCTGTTTCTGTCTCTGTCTCACATTTCTTTCTACCTTTCCTTCCTCATTAAGGGAAATACATACACATCTATGCATATATACATACATATATATGTGTGTGTATATCTATATATGTATCTATCATCTATCATTTATTTATTGTCTATATATCTATGTATCTATCTATCTATCTACCTGTTTATCTATCATCTATCTACTTATCTATCTATCTGCCTCCCAGTCTTTCTTGTCTGTTCACCTGTCCATCCATCCATCTAATCTACCAATCTATCTATATTCTTTGGTTTAGTTTTGTTTTTTAAGAAATATACTGAGTCCAGAATAAGGGAGCGGTGATGACCCACTGAAGTGGTCAGATAATCTTTAGAATATTGTGTCCAGCTCTTTGGCCACATTTTAGGAGGGACATGGTTGTGCTAGGTTTGTCTGCTGGCGAAGGGCACTGATGGGATCCTGTGTCGCAGGATTTGGTATGAAAGCACTGAGGGTTGTTCCGTCTGGAGAAGAAAAGATTTAGGATCCGCATAAGTCTCTGTCTTCAAAGATTTGGAGAGCTGTCATATAGAAAAGGGTACTAAACTTAAGAGGACAGAACCAGGACCAATGGGCTGCTTTGGGAGAGAGCATATTATTTCTCATATTTATAGAGGGACTTCCTTCTCCATTCTACCTTTAAGACATTGACAAGTCATTTTATATCAGTTAGGGAAACTCTAAATAACCACTGGGGTCCTTGGGGTGAGCATCAGTGTTGTGTGAGTTTAGGCAAGTTCTGACATTCTGGGTCTTAGTTTCCTAATCTGTAAAATAATGTGGCTGAACTAGATTAGTTATATAGACCCTCCAACTCTGACATTCTGTTCCTCTGAGCTCCCACATTGTATGTTATAAGGCCCCTCCCAGCTCTGACATTCCAGGTTCTGAGACCCTTCCTAGATCTGATATTCTGTATTTCAAGTTCTCTCCAATGAATGATATTCTACGCTCCATATACTTCATTTTACCCTTTTATGAGTGATGTGGCCAATTATAAATCATGTATGTCATTGAGGACTCGGGCCACAATTCCCTTCCCCTTTTCCTCTCTCTTTCTTCTCTACGTTCTCTTCCCTTAACCATCAGAGGCTGCCCAGGTAAAACTTTTGAGAATGACTGGGATTGATCTTTGCCAATGTTTTCTCCACATCTTTCAGCCACTCTCTTCCTTGCCTTGCTGGTCAATGAGCCTCTATCCTTCTCAGGTTGTACAGCCCTCAATGGTCATGGCTAGTTGTTGCTACCCCCCACCTGGGCGTTGAAAACTCAAAAGAGAAAAGGTGAATGAAACAGGAGCCACAAGTAGCAAGCTGAAAGACCTCAGCTGTCATCAGCCACCTGCATGGAGCGGGCATGAAATCCAATCTCCTTGGAAAGAGAGACTTCCACGGACTTGGGAATAGAACCGTAGAATATTCGGGCTAAAAGGGCCCTCTGAACAAAGAATGCCAAAGATGGAAAGGACCTTGGAAAGCGGACCATAGATCATAGAACTCTGAGCCAAAAGGGGCTGTGGCGATCCAACCCCTTCTTTTTACAGGGGAGGAAATGCAGTCCCAGGGAGGAAAAGGGAATTGTGTAAGGTCACAGAGCGAGGGACACCTGGGATCTCATGAGTCAGCTGAATTTCGTTCAATTCAGCAAATATAAATGAAGCAACAGTTGTGTGAAGAGGGCCAGGTTTAGGGCTGAAGGACAGAGAAAGTTTAGCTAAGACTCTGCCTTTGTGTAGGTGTTTACCAGGTACTCAGCCAAACGCCCACTTCCCATAAAACACAGCAGGGCAAAGGGAGCCTGGGCTGGGGGTGTCTGACTTTATTTCATCTTCCCTAACCGAGGGGCCGTTATAGAACTCCAATCTGGCCTCCAACCCTCCAGCCGGCCTTGACAGTGACAGGAGTGGTCATCAAGGTAACAAGGAGAACTCCCTGTCTGTAGTGTCTGAGTGCTGACAGAACAATAATCCTGTCGAGGAGGAAGCACAGCTGTGACCAGCTAAGGCTTGCCTAGGACGCAGTAGGCTGCTCTGCGGCATAGTGGACGTTGTGGTATAGTGTCAGAGTTAGAGGGCCTGGGGTCATTGATTGGCTCAACCACTTACTCCTTAGGAAAATCGCCCTTCCGGGACCTCAGTCTCCCCATCTGAAAAGTGAGCGGGTTGGTGAGATGGCTTCCAAGGGCACTTCACACTCTAAATCGATTATGCTTGGCCGCTGAAAATCCCATCTGCTGCCTCTAACCTAATCATAGCCATTTCTCAAGTTTGGAAGAGATAAAGAGAGTAACAGGTCATACGAAAAGGGCTTGGGCTTCGTGTGGAATCAGTAATGACAGCTGAAATTTTGTATAACATTCTCAGATTTGCAGAGCATTTTCCATTACACCATTTTGTTTTTTAATGAGACAGACAGGTAAAGCTTTGAACCTGGATCCAGGAAGACCTGAGTTTAGTTTGACCTCAAACACTTCCTAGCTGAAGGACAATGGGCAAGTCACTTAATCTCAGTCTGTCTCAGTTTCCTCATCTGTAAAATGGGAATAATCATGTCACCTACCTTTCAAGGTTGTTGTAAGGATTAAGTGAGATATCTATAAAGCACTTAGGAAACCATAAAGAGCAACATGGTGATGAGGATGATTCTGATGATTGCTGATGATGACGATGACGATGATGATGGTGATGGTGATGGTGGTGGTGGTGGTGGTGGTGGTGGTGGTGATGATAGAGTTGTGAAGATGATCGTGATGATGGTGGTGGTGGTGATGATAATTATAATGATAATAATGATGATGATGATAATTATGATGATGGTAGTGATAATAATAATTATGAAGATGGTGATGATAATTATGTTGGCAATGAAGATAGTGATAATTATGGTGATGATAATTAGGATGATGGTGATGATAATTAGGATGGTAATGATAATGATAATTAAGATGATATAGGTGTTTGTGGTAATGATGATGATGATGTGACAACCAAAACAGAGAGTTCAATCTCAGAGTACTTTGCTTAATAGAAGTATGATGTGTAGAAGAAGGGGAAAAAAAATTCTTGTTGAGCCCCTCTGCTCCAGTCAGACCACATTTGAGCTGCCTCACAATGGATTTAGACTGTCTCTGGAGGTGCTGACCTCATGGTACCTCTGAGGCTTTATGTATGAGAGCATGATTCAAATGTGACTCTAAAACATAAGCTCTCTGAGAGCAGGGACCAGCTTCTTTTTCCCGTGTCCCCAGTCCTTAGCACAGTGCCTGCCACAAAGTAAGAGTCTGATAAATACTTACTGCTTGCTTAATTAGAAAAGAGCAGAATATTAAGTGGTGGGGAACAGAGTTGCATTGTATAGTAAGAAGACATATCTATGAGAGGAAATACTGGAGTATAAGGGGGGAGAGTGCCAGAGGGCATTTGAAGGAAGATCAACAGAGGAAGGAACAACTCTTTTGGACTTCAGTGACAGACAGTAATGTCTAAAACTGGGAGGTGAGAATCTCGTTCTATGCTTTTCTTTGGTCAAGCATCTAGAGTACTATATATATATTAATATATGCATGTGTGTGTAACCTACCATGTGCTCATTTTAGAAGAAGCATTGATTGACAAGCCATAGAATATCCGGGAAGAAGATGGCCAGTATTGTAAAGAGCTTTGAGACCAGACACTCTGAGGATTGGTTAAAAGAACTGGGAATGTCTGCCTTGGGAAGAAAAGGCTTGATAGGATACGATGGATCCCATTTGCAGAATGGCTTAGGTTTATTCTTGACTTCAGGGGACAGAACTAGAAGGAGGAGGTGGAAGTTGCAAAGAGGCAGTTCAGGCTCGGTTTAAGGAAAAACTTCCTATGAATGACCCTCATTTACAGATGACTCACCCAACCACTCCACAATGTGCTGTTGGCTATGCTGGGCCCAGAACCCGGGTTTCTAATATCCTGGAGAAGGGTTCTTTCTGCCTTGCCACATTTCATGTTTGAGGGAGGAGAAGTCTAGCCCGGTCCAGAAAACCGCTCTCACCAATAGCCTCTCAAGAGACGCTGAGCGATGATGAAGGGTGAGATGGATGCGAAAAGGAGGGACACCCCTTCCCTTGACCTCAAGCAGCCCTGCCTCCTTCAAACCCAAATATCCACCCAGGCCCCAAGGTGTCAGAAATAGCAAACAGCTGCTAGGACCAGGGGCTCCCGGGACCCAGAAGGAACAGGGGAAGCTGGCCAAGGGGAACTTGGAGAGAGGGCTCTTAGTAACACTCTTTCCTCCATCCCTTTCCAAAGAAAGTATTCGTCACAAATCATCCCATAAACGCTTTCCAGGCCCTCAGGAAAGTGTGTGCAGCCCTCACTGGGGCTGTTAGGAGTCTCCTCAGGAGTAAATTGAGACCAGGCAGCTACTGCCAATGCCGGAGCAACTTTCCCACTCCCACTAGCTGCCCTCTTCTCCTCTATCTCTTTCTCTCCTCCTTCTTTTTCTTCTTTTCTTTCTCCTCCCTTCCCTACTTTCCTCTCTCATTTTCTCCTTCTCCCCATTCTTTTCCTTTTTCTCCTTCTCTTTCCTTCTACTTTTCTTTCTGTTGCAGCCCATCCACACTCTTTCCCCGTGCAATGCCTATAAATGAGGAGGGACACTGATCCCCTCACTGCCATCCTCTGCTGTCCTCCTGGGATAACCAATTAGTGCCATTTCTCCAGGCTTCACTCTTTGTATTTTCCTCATAAAGGTCTCACAAAATAGGTGTTTTAGGTATCATTACTGATGGAGAAATGGAGCTTCAAAGATGGCAATAATCAATATACTAAGATGTCTCTCAGTGCTTAGAACATGGGATGTCAGAGCTGGAAGAGCCCTTGGGAACACAGGGTGTCAGAGCTGGGAGGGACCTTAGACCACAGGGTGTCAGAGCTAGAAGGGACCTTAGATTAGAATTGTAAGGATCCTTAACAAATAAAATGTTAGAGCTGGGAAGGATCTTAGAACACAGAATGTCTGTCAGAAAAAACCTTAAAACTTGGAATGCTGAAGCTGGAAGGAAGCTTACAGACTGTCAAGTCCAAGTCTCTTTCATGTTCTCTTCTCCTCCCCCAAAACATTAGAATAATGAATCTTTTAATACAGTCTAGCAGAAAACATGTACAATTAGAAGAGGATGTCTGAATGTTATGTTTAGGGTTCTGCCTTTGAATTACTGTGTAATTTTAGACCAACCTTTGCAATCCTTGGAATGTCCCCATTAATACCCATTCGGAAAAAAAAGGCTGTTTCAGGGGCTGCTCACAGACAAACAGGGACGAATTTTACCTTCTCATTGGCTTGGTCACTGGAACCACTTGGCCAAAAGGTGGGTTTGGGGGAAATAGCAGATGTTATTGAGCTGACTCTCAAGAGGGAAATAGGTGACAATTGTGAATTTCCCACGTCTCACTGTCCTAAATTGTGTCCCTTGTATTTTTGTTTGTTTCCTTGGGATGGAATAAAGGTTCTGGTTCTAATTAATTACTAATAAATCTAATGATTAACCATTTTTTGTGCCCAGAATGAGTCAGTCAGTCAATAGATGTTTATTAAATGCCATTATGTGTCAGGGACTGTGCTAAGCATAGAGAATGCAAAACAAAAACAAAAATAAAAACAAACAAAACAACAAAATACCTGCCCCCAAAGAGTTCATAATCTAAGGAAGGAGATGACAAAAAACAGATACATACAAACCGTATAAAGGACAAAAAGGAATAATTAGCAGGAGGAAGGACTAGAAAGGGATGTCAGGACCACACTCTTCCACACTAGTCAGAACCAGAGGGTTGCAGATGAAGCCATATTTTAGGAAGGACATTGGTGTACTACAGCGTACCCTGAGGGTCACAAAGGGATCAGAGACGGAGCCATACAAAGACCCATCCTAGTGATGAGCTGGGAGAAGAGAAGCCACTCTGGTGGTCCTCAAGCATTTGAAGGGATGAGCGGAGACATAGTTTGTTGGCTTTAAAAGGCAGAACTAAGAGCAATGTAGAGGTAGTTTGTGTCGTCTTGGGTAAGTCACTTCCCTCTTTGTGAACTTTGGTAGTAGTAGTGATAGGAAGAGGAGAAAGAAGAAGAGGAGTAGTGGTAGTAGTAATAGTACTAGTAATAGTAGTGGTAGTAGTAGCAGTGGTAGTAGTTGTAGTAGTAGCAGGGGTAGTAGTACTAGTAGTACCAGTAGTGGTAGTAGTAGTACTAGTGGTAGTAGTAATAGTACTAGTAGTAGTGGTAGTACTACTAGTACTAGTGGCAGTAGTACTAGTAGTGGCAGTAGTACTAATAGTAGTAGTAGTACTAGTAGTGGTAATAGTAGCAGTACTAATAGTAGTGATAGCAGTAGTAGTAGTGGTGGTAGTAGTACTAGTAGTAGTGGCAGTAGTACTAGTAGTGGCAGTAGTAGTAGTGGTAGTAGTACTAATAGTAGTAGTAGTATTAGTAGTGGTAGTAGTAATAGTACTAGTAGTAGAGGGGCAGTAGTAGTAGTACTAGTAGTAACAGTAGTAGTACTAGTAGTAGTAGTAGTAGTAGTAGTAGTAGTAGTAGTAGTAGTAGTAGTAGGCAGATAGCAGTGAAGAGAGCTCTGCATCTGGAATTTGGAAAACGAGTTCAAATCCAACCTCAGACACTTATTAGCTGTGTGACCCTAGGCAAATCACTTCATTTCTGACTCAGTTTCCTTAACTGTAAAATGGGAATTACAACAGCATTTACCTCAAAAGGGTTGATGTGAGGATCAAATGAGACAATATTTCTAAAAGTACTTAGCATGGCTCCTGGAACTATAGTAGTAAGTGCATATTCCCTTCTTCTCTAACAACACCAACATCTCCCATGGCTACAGTCCCTCTATTTAAAAAAGGGCCTTCATTCTCCAATTGATAAATGGTCAAAGGATATGAACTGACAATTTTCAGATGAAAAAATTGACAACATCTCTGGTCACATGAAAAAATGCTCCAAATCACTATTGATCAGAGAAATGCAGACACTTCAGAGATTAAGACACTACAGATGTGTCTCAGGTTGGCTAGGATGACAGGAAAAGATAGTGATGAATGTTGGAGGGGCTGTGGGAAAACTAGGATACTAGGCAAGAAACAGTGCCTCATGGGTATATGAGAACAATTTATTTACTAAATGCAGAGTGAGCCAGTGCTTAGATTAAGGAGGCCTGGGAAGGTCTTAATGCAGAAAGTAGGAGTGAGCAGAGACTTGAAGAGAGCCAGGGCAGCCAGGAGGCAGAGATGAGTGGGGAGAGCTTATAGGAGCTGGGGGACAGCAGGGGAAAATACCTGGGACCCAGCAGGGTCAGGGAATCACCCAGCCTGCAGAAGGAGGGATGCACAAGAAAAGTGAAGAGGCCAGAGGGGAGGCTGCAGCGGCCTTTGAATGCCTATCAGGGGTCGGAGCGAGAGCTGCTGGACTTTGCCCACTGGGGAGGTGACTGGACTGCAGAAGGTAGGGCTGAGCAGGCTGTTGCAGCAGTTCAGAGGGGAGGTGCCCTGGCCACTGATGGCAGTGCCAGGAGGAGAAAAGCATTTGGGAAATGCTGCCCAGGGGCAGGGGGGAGGCCTTCACCCCAGGTGCCCTGCTGTGGGGGAGACGCAGGGACGGAGAGGGGGGTGCTGCCCTGGGCAGTCAGAGTCACTCCCTGCTTCCTGTCTCCCGAAGGGCACGGCAGATTTGATGGAGGGTTGGAGGCCAAAGAGGCTTCCTCACCTCCTGGCTCTGCTCCAGGGCAGCTTCCAGCACAAGCTTATACGGGTGACAGCAGGATGGATGGTCTTCCAGCACAACGTATTACCCCAACGCAGGGTCGTAAATCCCCACCGCAGATGCCTGAGATTACAGACTTAGAGTAGAGTTAAAAGAGATCCAACCACCCCCCAACCCAAGACCCTGTTCTTCCCTGCCCCATTCTGGGTTTCTAAGCCCGGTCGGCACTTCTAGAGCACACCCCTCTCTCCCTGGAGAGGATGGATGCACATCCCCTTATTATTAAATGCGGAGCTTGGAATGTGGGGCTCTGATGCTTAAAATTTATCCCCTTCCCCCTTTCACTCTCTCCCCGGCCCTCCGCTCAACCCCTGAAATTCCCATCTATCCTAGGAATGTCCCTGGAGAGGCCCAAGTGAGAAAGCGCTCCCCCTCCCCAGCCTTGACAAACATGGGGGGAGGGGGTGAGTAGGGAGAATGCCGGGAAGAGGTAGGTGAGTGATAGGACCCTTCCCCTTCCATGAGGAACCAGGCAGAAGAGAAGGCAGGCGGGAGAGCTACCCGATGGCCGGACCAGAAGCCTGGGAGACCGGAAACCTGCCTGGAGTTATCAGAGGGGGACAACTGCCTCAAAACCCACAGCATCGGAGCTGAAAGGAGCCTTAGGACCAGGCTCGCAGGGGCTGAAGCACATAGTCTCCCCCTCTACCATTCACACATTCCACTAATGATTATTTCTGAACTTGTGTATTCTCTTTTTCCTTTTCAATAAGTCCCAGACAGCAAACTCTTGTGCCATGGGGCAAGTGGAGACCAGAGGAGCAAAGGACACCGACTAGTAGAGCAGCACAGTGCAAGCAGGACTGAATTCAGGGTTGGAGGACCTGGATCTTAGGCCCGGTTTTGCTACTTGTTGTGTAACATGGGCAGATCACTTAATGTTCCTCAATTTACCCATCTGTAAAGTGAGGAGGTTGGACTAGATGGCTTCTAAGTGGGTGAGCAGGAGTGTCCAGTTAGGATGATTATTGTTGTTAGACAAACACCTTCGTTCTGGAGGACGGGGGTTCTCAAACTACGGCCTGCGGGCCAGAGGTGGCCACTGAGGACGTTTATGGCCCGCCGGGTTATGGCAAATGGGCTGAGGGCGGAGACAGAGGGTGAGCTTTTGTTTTACTATAGTCCGGCACACAGTCTGCCCCTACAGTCTGAGGGACAGTGAACTGGCCCCCTGTTTAAAAAGTTTGAGGATCACTGGACTATGAGATCAGGGAGGGATACCATGGCATGCAGGTGAGTTAGATTTAAAGGAGGGAGGCTGGGCACCTGCCTCACTTTCCCCTCCAGAGCCTCTGGGTCCGATGGCCAGATACAGATCAAGACAACTGGGAATGGCCTGGGTTCAATGAGAGACTGGTCTTTTTAAGCTGAGGTCTTCAACAGGTCTGAGTTTGACTGAGGCTGCCCCTATTCAGGCCGTGATTAAAGCTAGATAGCAATTAAGGCAAATAATCTCCTCTTTCATCTAGTCCAAAAAAATCTAAATAAATAAAATGAATCTGGGAGGGGAAGGCGGGCAGGGTTTCTGATCAAAGCAGAAATGACTGCTATTTATATTTAATCTGAGTCAATCTGGACCCAAACAGTGAGCAAATGGGGCTTGGTCTAGGACTTGTTGGTGGCCAATGAGAGTCAGATTGGTTTTGGTTTAAGGCCTGGTCCTTAAGAAAGAAATCTAGCCAGTAACCCCAAGATATCTTGGGAGGGTTCACCAAGAAGAAGGGGAAAAGAAGGGAAAGGAGAGAAAGAAAAGAGAGAGAGATGGAGGGATAGAGACAGAAAGAGGGAGAAACAGAGAGAGAGAAGAGAGGGGAGAGACAGACAGAGGTTTTGGCTCGGTTCTTAGGTTCATTGCTTTAGAGAGAAGGGACCTCAGAGATGACCAAGTCCAACCCCTTTGTTTTCCATGGAAGGAAACTGAGGCACAGAGAACTCTAATGACTTGTCCAGGAGTATCTGAAGTGGGCTTGAAATCCAAGTTCTCCTGCCTCCGAGTCCAGCACCTCCTCTAGTCGTGCATTTTGAAGCTTCTCTCTCCTCCAATAGAAGGTCTTCAAGGACCTCTCTGCAGCTCTGGAGCTTCTGCATCAGGCTGACTTTAGAGAAGACATTGTGGGTGGCCAGACTCCTGTGGCCACTAGGACCACTACACATGGCACTTTTTGCATTTAAAAACTCTCTGCACCAACTAGCTCACTCACTAATGAGATCATGTGCAGCTCGGAAGGACCAGGCCTGGGAGAAGCGTCAGAGGAAGACCTCACGGGAGGACTCTGCTAGAGCTTTCTTCCTGCAAACGCCTACGTTTCTGAACGTTTTCTGGGAAGAAGGGAGCAGAGTGGGGATGAAGAGGGATGAGAAGCAAGCTCTGTCTTCGGGCAGCACCCAGGTCAGTGGGCAGCGAAAGGCCACTCAGGAGCCTCTGGAGCAACAGCACAAAGGAGCAGTGTGGGGCCTGATGCGCCGGAGAAATGAAAGAGAGCAAAGGATGGAGGCCTGGGCCAGTCAGTGAAGACTCCCTGGTGGGGAGATGGAAACCTGACCTTGTCCTGGGAGGGCCGGCAAGATTGGGGGGCCCAGAAAGGAGAGCCAGGTGGCAGTGGGCAGAATAGTGGGCCTGAAGTCAGGAAAAGTCATCGTCCTCTCCTTGACACTTACAAGCTGGGTGACTCTGGGCAAATCTCCATTTACCTCAGTTTACCCATCTCAAAGGGATCTGGAGAAGGAAATGGCACGCCGTCCAGTATCTCTGCCAAGAAACCCCCAAAAGATGTCATGAAGAGTCAGACATGACTCATACAACCGAACAACAAGAAGAAATTATAAGATTTATCTACTTAATAGATATGGGGAAATAGAAAGAGGGGTCATAGAAGCCTGAAGTTCAGATACTGGATGAGTAAGAGTCTATAGATGCTCTTTAAATAAATGAAGAAATCAGAAGGGAAAATTGGTTCATAGAGCTAAAGAGGTAGAATCATTGCTAGATTTGAAGCCAAAAAATATGGGTTCAAATTCTTGTTTCAATGCATCAATTGAACAAGTCCCTGCATCCTTCCAAACCTCAGTTTTCTAGTCCATAAGAAATCAATAATAATCCTTTCTGTTACAGACCTGCCTCAGGGTTGTTGAGGAGAGATAATGCATGTAAAATGACTATAAATATACAAGCGCCCTACAAATGTGACCTTTCTGCTCGGAGGGAGGAATACATGATCTCACGGAGTCCCAGGGGTCCCATGTGCTCCCAAGACGAGCACAAGCCAGAAGTCAGGACTCCAGGAGAACGGTGAATTGAGGACATTGCTTTCTCAGTTCTGGAGTGGCGTACCAAATATTCTCTGAGCCCCACACTCCCTGCCCGTTAGCAGTCTGGCAGAATAGTGGGCTCATTAGACTGCAGGCAATGGCACCGGGCCTATCTTGGCTGCCAAAGTCTAGCCCAAGCTAGTTAGACGGGTTAGCGTCTGCCCCAAGTGATCAAGGGCGGTCTGCTTACATTGGAAGAGTCATGATTCATAGACCCACCAAACAGCTTGGAAAGACCTAACGCAAGCTCTAGAATACTATAGGTAGGACATAGACTACAATGTGTTAAAATAAAGAAAATCGGGTGTTAGAATTGGGATAAATCTTAAAACAAAAGGTTTCAGTATTAGGCTGGATCTTAGAATGGAGGCGGCCAGATTAAGAGCGAGACTTAAAATGTCAGAGCTGAAGGAACTTTGAAACAGAAAATGCCAGAGGTGGAAGGGATCTTACAACTGAGGATGATAAAGGTAAAAAGGGGTCTTAGAACTTGGAGTTTCAGATCTGGGAAGGATCTTAGAACCTAAAAATTCAGCACTGACATAGAAGATCAGAACAAAGAAATACCTTACAACTTTAAAACAACAGAGTTGGAAAGGACCTAGAATGCTTTTTAGAATATATCTTTATGGGTTAGTTAGATGTCTCAGTGGAGAGAGCACCAGCCCTGCAGTTAGGAGTTCAAATCTGGCTTCAGACACTTAACACTTCCTCGCTGTGTGACCCAGGCAAGTCTCTTAACCCCAATTACCTCTCAAAAAAAGAATTTATTTTTATTTTATAAATTTTTCTCAATGAGGTATAAAAATTTCAACATTTTTTTCTTTTAGAATTTAAGGTTTCAAATTTTCTCCTTTCCTTTGACTCTTCTGCCCTCCTTGAGAAGGCAAGCAATTTGAAAATGATTATACATATTAAGTCATGCAAAACACATTTCCATATTAGCCATGTTGCAAAAGAAAATACAGACAAAATATAAAACAAGAAAAATGAAGTTAAAAAAGAAGGATGCTTCAATCTGCATTCAGAATTTATCAGTTCTCTCTATAGAGAAGGACAGCATTTTTTGTCATGGATCCTTTGGAATTGTCTTAAATCATTTTATTGAGTGGAATAGTTAATTATTTCACAGCTGATTATCCTTACAATATTGCTGCTTTGTACTACATTCTCCTGGTTCTGATTACTTTGCATCAGTTCATATAAGTCTTCCCAGGTTTTTCTGGAACTATCCTCATTTCTTATAACACAGTAGCATTCCATCACAATCTTACACCAAAGCTTGTTCAGCTATGTCCCAATAGACGGGGCATTCCTTCTATTTTCAGTTCTTTGCCTCCACAACAAGAGTCTCTATAAATATTTTTGTACAAATACAAGGGACCTAGAATATTAAGGCTGAGAGGGACCTCAGCAATGTTCGAGCTGAAAAAGACCTTGGAAGCTAACACTTCAGTGCTAGAAGGAGCGTTAGAGCAGAGAATGTTAAAACAAAAAAACAGAACGTTAGCATTAGAAGATACCTTAAAACTTCCCTTTGATCTTTAAGTCGATTGAGGCTGCTTGCTGTTGGCCTTTGGATTTCCAGTGAAAAGTGGGGAGAGAGCATTTCTTTCCCTTTTCTCTAAACCCAGAACTTCTGGTGACTGCACACAAATATTCCTTGGAAAAATCTGAACTTGGACTACGGTTGTCCTGAGCTCAGATCATTGAATAACAATCCTGAGAAATGAGTGTTTCCAACCCTATTGGTTATCTCTGAAGTTCAAAAGGTGGGAAGTTGTTCATTGTTCATCAGGAAGTGATCCACAAAACAAATTTTTTCTCTTTGAATGACTTTGAATGTGTCCCCGACACGCTCCCCTTCTCTTGGGCAGGGGGACTTTCTTGCACATGAGTTCACACTTCAGGGGTTTTTTTGCACAATCTATGGCTATATGTTCTGGTTTTACCTGCTGAATACCAATCTCCTAGAAACTCTCCAACCCAGGCCTTTTTTAACCCAAGTCATGAGGCAAAAGAAGCCATCCACCATGATTTTTGACACTCATTTAAGGCTGCTATCTGAATGGGCAAATATATTGGAGGCCTAGCTTATCTACTTCTGGTTAATTGACCTGTGATGGCCGATTGTCCTCCAGAGAGCTTTCCTCATGCTGTAGACTTGGAAGCCCAGGCTCAGAGAGCCCTTTGTCAAATCTGAAAGGACTGAGAAAACCCGAGCTAGCCCTTGGTCTGCCGGGAAATCTGGATTTATGATTCATTCAGGTGATAGAGACTTGAGATCAGTGCAAAATGCCAATTAAGCTGTGCTATAAAATTGCCTTTTTCTCCTGGGGAAGATAATAAGTGATGGTTAGTGTTTCATGCTTTAAATATTTGTTCATGTTTGCCAAAGAATCTTTTGTATTAAGCCTTTAAAAAATCTGATATCTACTCTGTACATTGTTGTTCATTTCTTTCACTTGTGTCTGACTTTCTGTGACCCCATTTGGGGTTTCCTTGGCAAAGGCACTGGAGTGGTTGGCCATTTCCTTTTCCAGCTCATTTTACAGATGAGGAAACTGAGGCAGACAGTCTATTTTGGACATGTTGAGTTCAAGCTGCCTATCGGAATCCAGTTCCACATATCCAAGAATGATATGGAACTACAGAATAGGAAAGAAATTAAGGTTGAATATAGAAATACTGATTAAAAACTACTATTTGCCTAGTGCTTCATCCATTCTCTCATTTCAACCTTGCAACTATTTTGTGACATAGATGTTATTATCAATTTCATTTTATAGATAAGGAAACTAAAGATGAAAAATATTAAGTGACTAACCCAGGATCACATAGGTATTAAGTGTCTGAGACTGGATTTTAACTCAAGACTTCTTAATTCCAAGATGAGTATTCTATGATCTCAAATCTGAGTCATATGCATGGTCATGATGATTGAACCTGTGAGATCACCTAGTGTGATAGTAAAGAAGGAGAGAAGAGGATCCAGGACAGGATTAAACTTCCCTGTAGAAAGCTACTATAGTGAGAGGGAAGATCAAGGCATTAAATGTGGAAGAGGATAGTAGTGAGAGAATAACTACATGTGAAGTTTCAAAGAAAAAATAAATTTATCTGAGGTCCCAAAAGAATTACAGGAAGAGATTAAAAAGGATTTGAAAAAACAAATTAGAGTAGAAAAAAATCAGGGAAATAAATGAGAATAATGCAAGAAAATCATGAAAACAGTCAATAGCATGGGGAAAATATACAAAAGTTTACTGAAGAAAAGAAAAATAAAGGTTTTTTTATTTTTAAATAAAATAAAAAATAAAGTTTATTTATTAAATAAACTTAATTAAAAGTTTAAATTAAATTAAAAGTTAAATTTCATTATAACTTAAAATTGAAATTAAAAAATAAAGTTGAGCAAATGCAAATGGAAGCACATAAGCTTACTGGAGAAAATGATTCTCAACTGAACAAATTGGAATTGAGCAAATGGAAACTAATGACTTCCTGAGACATTAAGGAAGGGTGTGAGGAAAGGAGGGAGAGAGGGAGGGATATATATATATATATATATATATATATATATATATATATATATAGAGAGAGAGAGAGAGAGAGAGAGAGAGAGAGAGAGAAAGAGAGAAAGAAGAAAGAAAGAAAGAAAGAAAAAGAAAGAAAGAAAGAAAGAAAGAAAGAAAGAAAGAAAGAAAGAAAGAAAGAAAGAAAGAAAGAAAAGAAAGAAAGAAAGAAAGAAGAAGAAAGGAAGGAAGGAAGAAGGAAGGAAGGAAGGAAGGAAGGAAGGAAGGAAGGAAGGAAGGAAGGAAGGAAGGAAGGAAGGAAGGAAGGAAGGAAGAAGGAAGGAAGGAAGGAAGGAAGGAAGGAAGGAAGGAAGGAAGGAAGAAAGGAAGAAAGGAAGAAAGGAAGAAGGAAAGAAGGAAAGAAGGAAGGAAGGAAGAGAAGGAAGGGAAGGAAGGAAGGAAGGAAGGAAGGAAGGAAGGAAGGAAGGAAGGAAGGAAGGAAGGAAGGAAGGAAGGAAGGAAAGAAGGAAAAAAGAAGGAAGAAAGAAAACTGCCCTAATAGATTAGAACCAGAGGGGAAAATAAAAATTGAATCTACTGATTACTGTCTGAAAGAGATTCCAACATGAAAACTGCGAGCAATATCATAGCCAAATTCTAGAGTTCACAGATCAAGGAGAAGTACTTCAAGCAGCCAAAAAGAAACAATTCAGATAACATAGAGTTACAGTCAGTATTACACAGGATTAGACAACTTTCACATTAAAGAACTGGAGAGCTTGGAATACAATATATTGGAAGGCAAAAAATTTAGGATTACAACCAAGAGAATTATCTACCTAGCAAAACCGAATTTAATCTTTCAGGGAAAGAATGAAAATTTAATGAAATAGAGGACTTTAAAGCATTCCTAATTAAAACACCAGTACTGAATAAAAAATTAAATATCCAAGTACAAGACTGAAGGAAAGCATAAAAAGGGAAAAAAGGGGGGGGGGAAGAGGAAATTTTTAAGAAAGGAGAGAGGGACTGATAAAAGAGATTAGATTGGTAAGGTAAAGTAAAACACTTGCAGGGAGTAAGAGAGAGAGGTGAGGATGAACAGGTGAAAAAAAATAGCATGGAAGAAAATTCATAGTTAGGGTAACTATAATTGTGAATGAGATTAGCTTAGCCATTAAACAAAAACAGATAGCAAAATGGATTAAAACCAGAATTCTACAATATGTTGGTTACAAGAAACACACTTGAAAATTGCACATATTAAACTTACTTGCCATCTTGGGAAGGGGGAGAGATGAGGGAGAGATCAAGAAAAAATTGAACACAAACTCTTAGAAAATAAAACATTGAAAATTATCTTTACATTTGGAAAAATAAAATACTATTGAAATTTAAAAAAGAAAAAAGAAACACACAAAGCAGAGAGATACACATAAGATAAAAGTAAGGAGCTAGAGCAG
This sequence comes from Sminthopsis crassicaudata, assembly GCF_048593235.1. NCBI lineage: Eukaryota > Metazoa > Chordata > Mammalia > Dasyuromorphia > Dasyuridae > Sminthopsis > Sminthopsis crassicaudata. The sequence continues at coordinate 514,734,929 of NC_133619.1, forward strand.
AATTTATTATGCTTTGGCTGAAGCAAAGAAATCATGAACTCAAAGTATAAACAAAAATAGATCTCATGAAAAGAGGTAAGGAAATCATATCTTGTTGAAAAATACCATAGACAATATCAATATGAAACATATATGCACCAAATGATGTAACATCTAAATTTTTCAAGAAGTTGAATTAGTTATAGGAGGAAATAAATAATAAAACTATGCTAGTGGGGGACATCAACTTTTCCCTCTCAGAACTAAATAAATCTAATCAAAAAATAAACAAGAAAGAAATTAAGGAAGTAAAGAAAATTCTGTAAAAGTTAGATATGATAGCTCTTTGGAGAAAATGTAATGGTATTAGAAAGGCATATGCCTTTTTCTCAGGCAACATATGGCATTTACACAAAAATTGACCATGTATTAGTATGTAAAAACCTCACAACCAAATGTAGAAATGCACAAATAGTAAATAAATTCTTTACAGAGCACAACACATTAAAAATTACATTCAATAATGGACAATGGAATAAAATATTAAAAATAAACTGAAATTAATAATCTAATCCCCAAAAATAAATGGATTAAAGAAAAAAAATCATAGAAACAATTGATAATTTCATTTTTAAAATGACAATGAGATATATGAAGAAATTAATGAAATGCAGCCAAAGTGGTAGCTGAGTAAAAAATTATATCTTTAATTGCTTACATCAGTAAAAATCAATTAATTGGGCATAAAACTAGAAAAGCTAGGGGAAAAAAAAACAAATTAAAAATCTCTAATTAAATACTAAATTGGAAATCCTGAAAATCAAAGGAGAGAGTAATAAAATTGAAAGTAAGAAAACCATTGAACTAATAAGTAAAACTAGAAGTTGGTTTCGTGGCAAAAACAATAAAATAGATAAATCATTGGTTAATGAAACTAAGAAACTGAAAAAGATCAAATGAAAAATCTCTAATTAAACACCAAATTGGAAATCCTATAATCAAAGAAGAGTACAATATAACTGAAAATATGAAAACCATTGAACTAATAAGTAAAACTAGAAGCTAGTTTTATGGAAAAGATAATCACATAGATAAACCATTAGTAAATTTAAAAAGGAAAGAAGAAAACTAAATTACTACTATCAAAAATGAAAGAGGTAAATTTATCAACAATGAAGAGAAAATTAAGACAATTATTAGGAGCTGTTTTGCTCAATTATTTGTCAATAAATTTGACAATCTAAATAAAATTGATGAATATATATAAAAATATAGATTACCTAGGTGAACAGAAGAGGAAATAAAATACTTAAATACCTTCATCTGAGAAAAAGATATTAAACAAACCATAAATGAGCTTCCTAAGGAAAAATTCCCCAGGACCAGATGCATTCACATTCACATGAATTTTACCAAACATTTGATGAATAACTAATTCTAATATTATGTCAAAATCTGGAAAAGGAGTTCTATCAAATTCCTTTTATTACATAAATTTGGTGCTGATACCCAAATCAGGAAGAGCCAAAATAGAGATGGAAAATCATAGGCCAATTTTCCTAGTGAATATTTTACAAAAAAATTAAATAAAATATTGGCTAAAAGATCACAGCAATATATCACAAGGATCATACACTATGACTAAGTGAATTTATATCAGGAATGCAGGGCTGATTCAGCATTAGGAAAACTATCAACATAATTGACAATATCAATAATAAAACCAACAGAAATAATATGATTATCTCAATAGATGCAGAAACAGCTTTTGATACAATATAGAACCAATTCCTATTAAAAAAAACACTGAAGAATAAATGAATAAATAGAACTTACCTAAAATGATAAATGCTGTTTATTAAAAAACCATCAGCAAGTATTATCTGTAATGAATAAGCTAGAAGACTTCCCAATACATTCAAAGGTGAAGCAAGAATGCCCATTATCACCTCCATTTTCTTTTATTCACCTCATTATGTACTAGAAATGTCAACTGTAGCAATAAGAAAATAAAAAGTTAAAAGAATTAGAATAAGCAATAAGGAAATTAAACTATGACTCTGCGAATGATGTCATATCTAGAAAATTCTAGAGAATTAACTAAAAAAATCTATTTGAAATTATTAACAACTTTAGTAAAGTCCTGGTATACAAAATAAACTCACATTAATCATCATCATTTATATATATTACCAACAAAGTCTAGCAGTAAAGATAGAAAAATTCCACTTTAAATAACTGTGAGAATATAAAATATTTCGGAATCTACCTGCCACAACAAACCCAGAAATTATATGAATACAGCTTTAAAATACTTTTTTTTTTTAACCAATAAAGCTATTTCTAACCAATCGGAAAAATATTAAATGCTCATGAGTAGGCTGTGCCAATACAATGAAAATTATAATTCTGCCTAAATGAATATATTTATTTAGTAACGTACCAATCAAACCATAAAAAATTATTTTATACAGCTAGAAAAAATAATAACAAAATTCAACTGGAAGACCAAAAACTCAAGGAAATGAAGGAATCAATTTTTAAAATGTGAAAGAAGGTGTGTCTAACCATATCAGATTTCAAACTTTATTATAAAGTGGGAAGAAGGAGGAGGAGGATGAAGAGGAAGAAGAGGAGGTGAGGAGGAGAAGAAGAAGAAGAAGAAGAAGAAGAAGAAGAAGAAGAAGAAGAAGAAGAAGAAGAAGAAGAAGAAGAAGAAGAAGAAGAAGAAGAAGAAGAAGAAGAAGAAGAAGAAGAGAAGAAGAAGAAGAAGAAGAAGAAGAAGAAGAAGAAGAAGAAGAAGAAGAAGAAGAAGAAGGAAGAAGAAGAAGAAGAAGAAGAAGAAGAAGAGAAGAAGAAGAAGAAGAAGAAGAAGAAGAAGAAGAAATGATGAATTACTGAAATAGATTGGGCATAATTATATATATGATAAGTCCAAAAGATCTAAGCTTTTGGAGCAAAAACTCATTATTTGACAAAAACTGTTGGGAAAACTGGAAAACAGTATATCAGAAAGTAGGTATAAAGCAATATCTTACACCAGATACCAAGAAAAGGTCAAATTTGGTACATGATTTTCACATAAAGGATGATACCATAAATAAATTAAGAAGCACAGAAAGCTTATCTACTTATTTATGCATAAGGGAAGAATGTAGGACCTATAAATTGGAGAAGAAATTAGGACTATAGAGATCATTACAAAATGTAAAATAGATAATTTTGATTACGTAAAAGTGAAAAATTTTTGCACAAACAAAACCAATACAATTGAAATTATAAGAAAAACAAAAAACTGGGGGAGGGATTTTTGCCACAAGTGTCTCTGATAAAGGCCTCATTTTTCAGAAATATGAAGAACTGAATCAAATTTATAAAAAATACCACTCATTCCTCAAATGATAAACAGTCAAAGATTATAAACAGACTAAGAAATCAAAGCTATCTATAATCATTCAAAAAATGTTCTAAATCACTGTTGATTGGAGAAATGCAAATTAAAATAACTGAGGTATCACTTCACTGACTGCTATGGTAAAAAAAGGAAAATGTTGGATGTTGTAGGGGATGTGGGAAAACTAGCCCGCTAAAGCACTGTTGGTGGAGTTTTGAACTGATTCAACCATTCTGGAAAGCAATTTGAAATTATGTCCAAAGGGCTATCAAATTGTGCATATCTTTTGATCCATCTATCAATGGACCATTGCTAAGTCTATATCCCAAAGACATCCAAAAAAGGGGAAATGTTTATAGCAGTTCTTTTTTGTGTTGGCTAAGAATTGGAAACCAAAAGGATGCCCATTAGCTGGGGAATGCCTAAAATATAATGCAATATTATTATGCTGTAAGAAATGACAAATAGGATAATTTCAGAAAAACCTGAAAAAACTTAAAAATGAACTGACACAAAGCTAAAACACTGAACACAGTAATAGCAATACTGTTGTTTTTGTGTTTTTTTTAGTGACCCAAGATCATCCCAAAGGACTAATGATGAAGCATAATATCTGCTTCCTGAGAAAGAACTTATTGACTTAATACAGACTGAAGCGTGCTATCTTTTGCTTTCTTTCTTTTTTCTTTTATTCAAATCTTCTTCTACAGAATGACTAATATGTAATTGCACATGTACAACCTGTATTTGATTGCCTGACATCTCAGGGAGGAGACAGGGGGAGAGACATTGAATTTGGAACTCAAAGGTTTGTTTTTTTAAAGATCCAGCAAAAGAAATTGGGAAGGGGTAGTCAGATAGGCAGGTGAAAAACCAGAAGAGAACAGTGTCATGAAAACTTAGGAAGGAAAAAGTGATGGTTCACAGTTTCAAAGGTTGCAAAGAAGTTAAGAAGAATGAGGATTGAGGATTTAAATTTGGCAATTAAGAGATCATTTGTAATTTTGAGAAAACAATTTTGATTGAATGATGAGGTCAGAAGCCAGATTGCAGAGGCTTTAGAAGATAGTAGCAGGAGAGTTTGAAAAAAGAGCCACAGGAAACAGATTTTGGCTCAGAATAAGGAAGTTTCCTTTCAATGTATGTCACCACATTCTCTGCAATTTATATAGTTTTAGAGATGTCTAGAATCAAGGTGTCAGATCACCTGAGGCCTATGCAGACAGAAACACTGAAACCATACTAAAAGATAATTGGGAAATGTTCCTAGATATATTTATTATATATATTATATGTTGCATATAATATATAATATATTGTATATTTATATTAAATATATTCTAAACAAAAGCACAATAAGAACATGTTAATTTGTGTTTTTTCAAGTCAACATGGCAGGAACCTGTCTCTTTTTGAGTGTGACTGCTGCTGTGGAGGATAGTCCTCCTAGTCACCTAAGTTAGCCCCCTCAGTGCCTTCCTCTACTTCTCACTTTTCATCTTCCTCACCTATCCAATCCATGGCCAGGTTTTCTTATTTTTATCATCACCTTTCTGGTATACATTTTCTCTCTCTATTCAAACAGCTACTACCCTAACTCAAGCCCTTACCTCTCTCTTGTACTAATACAATATTCTGGTTGGTTTTCCTGCTTCAGTTTTTCTCCCACTTCAGTTCGTGCTCCATTGGACAGCCAAGATAATTTTCCAAAGCTTAGGTCTGACTTGCCCCTCCCTCCGCTCAGTGAACTCCAATTATCCTCCGTTTGGCCTTCGCCTTTCCTGTCTCTCTATCCTTGGTCCCTGGCTGATGCTCCATCTCCCACTCCCGACCCTTTGCACTGGCTGTTCTCCCCACCTGCAGCCCTCTTTCTCCTCACCCCTGCTTCTTAGTCTCCCTGGCTTCCTCCGGCTCAAAGCCCATCTTCTACAGCGGACCTGCCAAAAATCAGTTAGAGGTAAGCCCTTGGTCTAGCTGTTTTGGGAAGGAGTGAATCACTAGAGGCCTTTGAGCAAAGGCTGGGTGACCCCTTGTTAGGTATATTAAGGTACAGAGGGGATTCTGGTTTAGCCAGAAGTTGGGCAATCTAGATTCTGACTCCCTTTTAACAGGAATATTCTGCGATTCAATCATCCACCCACCTCATCATCTATTTGCTCACCCTTTCACTCAATCACCCACCCACCCATCCATTTATTCTTCCTGTCAAGAGTATGTATAGATCACCTTTGTGCATTCTTCTCTGAATCTGAGGGACTATTTGGAACAAGTATGAAACCCTATCCCTGCCTGCAAACTGGTTGGTCTTGCTGGGGGTTATAATATAAGGGGGGATGAACAAGCGAGGGGCTGGAACTCGGCTTCCTGACTGCAAGTGGAGGCTACTGAACCACAAATCCCCAAGACCCCTTAACGTCCCTACCTACCATGTTCTCCCCTCCCCATTCTCCAGGCTGGGCCTCCATCTGGCCGTGTTCCAGCTGTTTCTCACCCCCCCTTCCTGAGCCTGACCTGCCCAGTGGCCTCCTCGACTGAGGCTCCTCAGCCTCCAATGAACAGCCCCCACTCGACAGGGGGGACGAGCTCAGAGCTCGCAGTCTCTGCTCCGTTATTTCCATCTTCCTTGGGGGGAGGATGTTTGGAGCCAGGCTTACATCAGGCATTTCCTTATTAAGAGAAATCGGAGCAACGCCCAGAGATAATCATTCTTTGGACCTGAAGGAAGTCCGAGCCCCACAGGGGGAGAAATGATCTATGGTCTTTTAACCTACGCATTCTTCAGGGATAAGGCAGACTCTGGAAGCGCCTCGGATCGTCCACTTCCTCCCCATCCTCGCTCCCCTTCTCCCCCCACCCCTACTAGTCAGCGATACCGGGCTCTGCTCAGAGGGGAGAGCAAAGGCCTGAGCCCCGGGGGCTGCCTCCCCCTGACAGAGAAAGCCCTCTGCTCCTCTCACGTGGAGTAGCTGGGATCTGCTCTTCCCTTCCCCTGCCCAGACCATGTCCTACTCCAGCCTGTCTGTCTGGCACCACCTGCCTACCCACCGTGGCCCTCACTGCTGCCTCTCCCGGCTTCTCTCATCCTCTGTCCTCTGCCTCCCTGCCTCCTTCTCTTCCTTTTCTCTTTCCATCTCTCTCCACTCGTTATTTATTTCTGTACTCCCATCTATCTCTCTGTTCTTGTCTCTGGCCCTTCCTCATCTATCTTTCTGTTTTTCTCTGTGCTCTCTCTCTGTCTCTGTCTCTCTGTCTGTCTCTGTCTCTGTCTCTGTATTTCTCTCTCTCTCTTCCCCCTTCTCCTTCTCCCCCTCTCTCCTCTCTTTCTTTTCTGTTTTTCTCTTCTTTCTCTCCTCTGTCTCTCTGTTTGTCTGTCTCTTTCTCCTCTCTTTCCCTTCGTCTCCCTCTCTCCCTTTCTTTTCCCCTTCTCCTCCTTGTTTCCCTATCCGCTCCCCACTTGTACCATATCTTCTCTAATTTGTCCAGTCTTTTTGTCTGTCTCTGTCTCTCTCCTCTCTCTCTCTCCTTCCTCTTTCCCCCTTTCCCTCTCTTTCCCCTCCTCTTCTTTCTTTCCTTCCCTCCCCATTTGTCGCCTGTACCATGTCTTCTCCAGTCTGTTCAATTTCTGTCTCTGTGTCTGTCTCTCTCTGTCTCTCTCTCCCTCCTCTTCGTTCTTTCCTTCCCTTCCTCCTCCCCACCTGTCCTGTCTTCTCCAATCTGTCCAGTCTCTCTGTCTCTGATTATCTCTGTCCATCTCTGTGTCTGTCTCTTTCCCTTCTTTTCCCTCTCTCTTTTTCTCCCTCTTTCTCTTCTTTCTTTCCTCCCTTCCCCCCTCCCCACATAACTTCTCCAATCTGTCCAAAGACTTGTATTTTATTCATTAGTTTCTCACATTTCTAGGACCAGGGCTGCTCACAGCACATTTTGTACTGAAAAAGTAACCTTGGGACTTTTTTCATCTGGGCTGAATGCAGGTTTCCAATGACTGATGCTTTCTACTTTTCCTCCCCTCATGAGATAGGCAGATCAGCCTTGTAAAACACTTAAGGTGATCCCAAACAGTTGTACTGAACTCCCTTCCCTCCCCCTTCCCAGGCGACGGCTTGTTCTCCCCTTCCCCCATCCTCTCCTGGGCTAATGTTTCTCAAAAGACCGAGGATGACCAAACTGGAAAAGTATATTTATTTTAACACTGATATTGAGCTGGGCTTTTCAATTCACAGATCACTTCTCCTCCTCAAATAAGGGAGGGTCAAGATTTTTTTTTTTTTATTGTCAAGAATGTTTTTTATTATGGAGAATCTGTGTTAAGCATTGACTGGTAATATATGAAATAGTAATAACAATGACAATAACAATGATATGCATATATTGGGCTGGGAGTTTGGAGCTCTGGATTATTTTCTGGGGCCTACCATTGGCTACCTATATGACCCTGAGGAATTTCCCCTCTGTGAGCCTAGGTACGTGATCTATAAAAGGAAAGGCTTGGGTTAGGTGATCTCAAAGTCCTTTTTAGCTGAAATATTCTGTGTTCTAACATTCTGTGTCCTGAGAATCCTTTCATGTTCAGCAACACCGGCACTCGAGGATGCTTTGAGGATTACCTAGTTCAATGTACCACACTTGGGAGTTGGTCCTCCCGGACAAATATCAGGGCCAGCCTTTGGACACATAGACTCAGAAACATGAGAGAGACTTGAGGGAATATGGAGCAGAGTGGGAGAAATCTGAACTATGGGGAAGAGCAGCTGCTTCCCCCCTCATTCACTCTTACTGCTTTAAGAGTCAGAGGACTTGGATTCACATGTCATTTCTGCTACTTATTAACTGTATAATCATAGATCAAATGCCTGAATTCTAATCTGGTCTCAGACACTAGCTCTGTGACCCTGGACAAGCCACTTTACCCTGTCTGCCTCAGTTTCCTCATCTGTAATATGAACTGAAGAAGGAAATGGCAAACCACTCCACTCTCTTTGGCAAGAACACCCCAAAAGGGGTCAGTAGGACACAACTAAAATTATTAAACATTTATGAGAAAATCACTCCCCCTTTCATGGACCTCACTACATTATACATTCCCAAGTCTACTTTCTCAGCCAAACTTCTTTTTAAAATGTTTAATAATAGTTTTTTTTTCAAAACACATGCAAAGATAGTTTTTAACATTCACCCTTGCAAAACCTTGTGTTCTGAATTTTTTCCCTCCCTCCCCCAGACAACAAGTAATCCAATATAGGTTAAACATGTGCAATTCTTTTAAACACGTTTCCACATTTATCAGTCAGCCAAGCTTCTTTAAAAAGCTGTCTACACTTCTGATTCCATGGCTGGACTTAAACCGTTTTGTTCAAGGCTACCAATGATCTCTTAATTTCCAAGGCTTAGCCCCTTTTCTCACTTCTCCCTTCACCTCTTGGCAGCATTTGCCACTGCTGACTACTCTCTCCTCTTCAGCCATAATGCACCCCCTCTAACCCCCAAGACCCTGCCCTGTGCCTTCTCCTTGTCTCTCTCTGCATGAATGCATCCATTCCCATGGATTCCATTCAGATACTTCTGTATCTAGCCCTACTCTATGAATGGAGTTCTGATCCTGTATCACCTATTGGATGTTTCTAATTGGATGCTTCATGAATATCTTAAACTCAACATGTCCAGAAGAGAACTCATCATCTTTCCCTCCAAGTCTTCCCCTCTTCTTAACTTTGCTCCTACTGTTGAGAACCCCCATCACGCTCTCTCTCCTACAGATGACCTCAGGTTCTAACGGTTCCGATTCACATCTAGCCACTGGTTCTGAAAGAGAAAGTGAGGCTGCTGACCTTGCATAGCCCACCCTCTCTTAAATCCAAATCATCTCCCTGACATCACGGATGTCTTGGTATTTAGCTTCTTTTTTGGAGACTTACAGGATTTTTTCTTTGATGTGGGAGCTCTGGATTTTAGTTATGGCATTCCTGGGATTCCTTTCAGTGGATTCTCCCTAGCTTCACTTTGTTTTCTGATTCCAAAAAAATATGGGCAGTTTTATTTTATGATTTCTTGAAATAGAGTATTTAGGCTTTTGTTTTTATTATCATGTTTTTAAGGTGTCTAATGTTTTTTAAATTATTTCTCCTTGATCTCTTTTCCAGGTCAGTTCTTTTTAATATCCGATATGTTATAATTTTTTTCTATTTAATTTTTTAAACATTTTGTTATAATATTTCTTGAGGGCTCATGGATTCATTGATCTCTATTTATTCTGGTGTTCTGGAAGTCTGTTAGTTGGGTAAACTTTACCACTTTCACTTTTAAACTATTCCCCTCCCAATTCTTTCCTCTTAATCTTTTATTTCATTTTTTATCTCTCGCTTCATTTTATTTTGAGGTCTTCATGTGATCCTTGTAGAAAATACTTTTTTATTTTCATTTTAGCCAGTGCTTGAACTTGTTTCAGTTTCTCTCCTTTTAGGCTTGTTTTATCCTGCTTTATATCAATAATGATATATATTTTTAAAAAATACTGGTCAATGTCTTTGTTGATTTGTTCATCTCTCTATCTTTATTTCCTGAACTGGGACTTTGTGCCAAGAACAGATTCTGCCTGCTCCTGCATGATTGCAGGGATGGTTGGTCTTACCCTTAGTTCGACTCCTTTTTTAAGGTTCAACAGTGAATTTTCATGACCCTTTATAGAGCCTCAGGAGACAGTGCGGGGACTTTGGAGCCCTCCTGCCACTGGAATGTCCTGGTTTGAGCACAGCAGCACCACCCTGGTCACTGCTGCATTCTCAATCTAATCCCTGGAAAACAGACCGTCTTTCCCTCAGTCTATATTCAAAGCCTTCTGGATCTGTCAGCATAGTCTTTGAGAAACCAGGGATTTCCCCACTACATGATAGAAGGCAGTACCCAGCCTGACTCAGGATATCAGAATTTCCCTTTTTTTTCCCCAAGTTTTTTAGTCCCCAGTCATGGTCCTCAAGGTAGTCCCATCATTTTCTTTTGTGCTTCCAAGGAGCAATCAATTCAATTCAATTTATCAAATTCAACCAAGCAACTGCTATATGTCAAGCACTGTGTTAGACACTGAGCTCAAGCCAAGAAGCTTTCCCTCAAGGAGCTTCCTTACATTCTACTATCTTCCATTTCTTCTGCATGGCTTATTTGGTAACATGCTATTTGAGTCATATTTATGTGGATCCTGACTATAAATTTGATTAAATTTTTTTCCTAAGTGTATTTCAATGTAATTACTCTCCTTCGTAATCTTTTGTAGTTTATTTTATGCATTTAAAAATCATTCTGAGAAAATCCAAAGATTTTACCAGGTTGCCATAGAGGTCCCAAACAAAAAAGATTAAGAGCCACCAGTCTGAATTATGTTTGTAATCATGCACTTACAAAGAGACAGACATACCTTCAAATGCACATTTTTGCACACCCAGAAACACACATGCATGTACATCCACAAAAAAGTGTTCACACACAATTGAGTTCTGTGCTGTTCGTGGTTATGTCCTGACAGGGATAAAGACATGACTGTCAAATTTTCAGATGACACGAAGACAGGAGAGAGAGTTAAAGTCAATACTCAAAAAAACTCTGGCTAGAGCATTAAAACATATTTAAGAAAATGGCATTTAATAGAGATATATGTAAAGTTCTATATTGGATTGAAAAAAAAATCAACCTCCCAAGTGCATGATAGAGTAGGTGTGGCCAAAACAAAGTTTATAGTTGGGCATTTGGCAAATTACAGCTCATTATGAGTCAATAATGTGTAATATGCTTAAATAGCTCATGCAATCTTAGGCTGCATTAAGAGTATAGTGTTTAGGAATGAAGTTCTTTGTCCTCTGCACTGGTCCGATCCCATTTGGATGCCACAGTTCTGAATGCCACACTTTAGGAAGAGCATTAGTAAGTTGGAGAGAGTCCAGAGAGCAACTAGAATCATTAAAGATCTCAAGATCATTCCCTAAGGGGATTGGTTGAAGGAACTAGAGATGTTTAACCTGGAGAAAAGAATATGGAAGGGTAGAGACAAGAAAGGAAGAGAACAAGACACGATAATCAAACAATTTTGTGGAAGTCTCTTTTTTGTTTTTGTTGTTGCTTAATTTTATTTTACTTTCAGTAATTCTCTCCTTTCCCCATTCACCGAGAAAGCAAGAAATATAAAACCCATACAAATTCAAAATAAAGCAGTACAAATTAGCTATGTTCTGGGGGGAGGATGGGAGGAAAAATTTGCCTCAATCTGCACTGAATCCATCAGTTCTCTATCTGGAGGTGAATAGCATTTTTCATCATGATTATTTGGAACTGTCATGAGTTGTGTTGATTAGCATTCCTAAATCTTTCTCAGCTGGTTATCTTTACAATATTGCTGTTATTATATTGATTGTCCTCCTGATTCACTTTGCATTGGTTCATATAATAAGCCTTCCCAGGTTTTTCTGAAACCAGCTCTTTCTGCATTTCTTATGGCATTATAGTATTCCATCATATTCATATACCACAATTTGTTTAACCATCCCCCAATTGATGACAAATCTCTTCATTTTTCACCACAAAAAGAGTTGCTAAAAATGTTTTTATACATAGGAATCCTTTCTGTTTTTCTTTTATCTCTTTGGGATCTAGGAGTGGGATTTTTGGGAGGAAGGATATGCACAGTTTTATAGCCCTTTAAATGTAGTTACAAATTGTTCTCTAGAATGGTTGGATAGTTCACAACTCCACTAATAATGCCTTAGTATCTTAATTTTCCTACATCCTCTTCAGCATTTATGATTTTTCTTTTCTGTCTTATTAGCTAATCTGACGGATATGAAGTAGTACCTCAGAGTGGTTTTAATTTTCATTTCTTGAGCAGAACTAGGAGATCACTGTACATGACAACAACAAGATTATACAATGATCAATTCTAATAGACATGGTTCTTCTCAGCAATGAGATGATTCAGGCCAGTTCCAATTGTTCAGTGACGAAGAGAGCCATCTACACCCAGAGAAAGAACCATGGGAACAGAGTGTGGAACACAACATAGCATTCTCACTTTCTCTGTCATTATTTGCATTTTGTTTTCTTTCTCAGTTTTTTCCCTTCTTGATCCAATTTTTCTTGTGCAGCTAGATAACTGTATACATATATTTTAACATATTTAACATGTATGGGTCTATCTGCCATCTAGGGGAGGGGGTAGGGGAAGGAGGGGAAAAGTTGGAACAGAAGGTTTTGCAAGGGTCAATGTTGAAAAATTACCCATATGTATGTTTTGTAAATAAACAGCTTTAATAAAAAATTTTCATTTATAAAATTATTAGTGATTTAGAGAACTTTTTTAATTAAATTTTTGTTACATTTTAAGTTTTAAACTGTCTCCCATTATAGACCATTGAATCTATATTTATAAAAATTTGTAAAACCATAACTATGCATCAATAACTATCAATAATCTATCAATAACTATTTATTAACAAATCATAACTATTTATCAATTCTTTCTCTGGAGGAAGATTACATCTTCCTTCATAGGTCCTTTATAGTTGATTTGATTGTTTATAATACTCAGAATAACTTATCATTCACAATTATTCTTCAAACAATATTGCTGCGGCCATATACAATGTTCTTTTGCTTTTATTCATTTCACTCTTCATTATTTCATGTTTTTCTAAAAATCAATCTGCTCATCATTTCTTCTAGCTGAGTAATTTTTCATCACCAGGATATGGCAAACTTGTTTAGCCATTCCTCAACTGATAAACATTTTTTCACTTTCCAGTTTTTTTGCCATCACAAAGAGAGCTGCTATAAATATTCTGGAACATATAGGTTCTTTTCCTTTAGCCTTGATCACCTTGAGAAATTTACTTATTGCGGATCAAATGTTATACACAGTTTAATAACTGTTGAGTATAATTCCAGATTGCTCTCCAAAATGGTTGGAGTAGTTCACAGTTCTACCAACAATGCAGATAGTGTCCCGATTTTCTTCATCACCTTCACCATCTATGATTTTCTCCTTCTACCATTTCAACCAATCTGATAGATGTAAGATAATATCTCAACATTATTTTAATTTGCATTTCTCTAATGGACAGTTGGATTCAGAGCGCCTCCCCTGACCCATGACTATTGATAGCTTTGATTTCTTTAGAAACTTTCTGTTCATGTCACTTGACTATGTACTATTTGGGGATGTGTGGGTCTCTCTTATGGAAGAATTAGATTTCTGTTTGATCCTGAAAGGCAGAACGAGATAGAAGTTGTGAAGAGGCAAATTTATAAATAAATATTATTAACCGACTGATTGATTGACTTGATACAATAGAAAAACTTTTTAAAAATTAGAGCTTTTTGTTCATCTTTGCCAATGTGATGGGTGTGACATCTGAGGTCACTTTGTTAATTTGCTTTGTTATAAGAGACCTCCCACAGAATGAATATAATCTGTAAATGTTTGTAATGTAAAAGCAACACACATCCATAAAACTTTAAAAAGAGATTAGAGCTGTCCAAACGTGGGATGGCAATCTTCCAGCAAAGATCAGATGACGACATGCTGCATGTGGTGTAAGGATTTTAGTTCAGTCCTGAGTTGGGCTAAGGGAAGGGTCCCTTCCGTGTCTTAAATTCCAAGGTTTTCAGGACTGTGATTTTTACAGGCACAGACACAGGCCCAAGGCCTCCATTAGTAGGCATCTGAGTAAAGCACTGAGCCTGGAGGCAGATCACAAAACTGCCTCAAACACTAGCTGGGCAAATCACTTTGCCTCTGTTTGTCTCAGCCTCCCCAGCTGTAAGATGCTGATTCTTACAGCAGCCCCCGCCTCCCAGGGCTGTGCAGAAGAAAGGATATTATATTTGCAAAGCACAGTACCTGGCATATGCTAGGTGTTTAATAAATGTTTGGGGTCCCCCTTCCCTTCTATACCTGGGTGGGAGTATTTAATTAAATAGAGCTTTTGGGTTCTGATGGAAAAGAAGCCATGGTCTGAAGGCTTATAGTCTACTCAGGTTGGGAGTAGGATGAGCTTGGAATGTGCCTGAGGTACCTGAGTTTCTCCCGGTCACCTAATCAGGCCTGGACAGGCTAGGACACAGGTCAGGGATTTTCAGGGATTAGATTCAAGTGGATTAAAATTGAGTCATTCAGAGCTTGTCAAACTTTCCCCATCAGGGCACCCTACCATTGCACCACCCTGTCAAGTGCCCACTTTGTGTCCTCAAAGGGACGCTCCAGGTCTATTTGTTGTTGGCAATAAAACTGATACAGTTTGCTGGCTCGTGGATAACTCTGTGTGGTAGGGGGAAAGAAGGAGGGAGGGAGAGATGGAATGAGAGAGGGAGAGGAGAGAGACAGAGAGATAGAGACACACACAGAGGGAGACAGAAAGAGAGAGAGAAAGTCAGGGAGAGAGACTGACAGAGGAGAGATAGATGGAGAGAAAATAAAAGAGAGAATCAGAAAAAGACAGAGAGAGAGAAAGAGAGAGAGACAGGGGAAAGACAGAGAGGAAAGGAAAGAAAGAATCAGAGAAAGACAAAGAGAGAAAGAGAGAGAGAGACAAAGAGACACACACAGGGACACAGAGTCAGAAAGAGAAGAGAAGGTCAGAGAGAAAGAGAGTCAGAGTTACACACACACACACAGACAGAAAGTCAGAAAGAGAGAGAGAAAGACAGAGAGAGACACAGAGGGAGGCAAAGAGAGACAGTCTGAAAGAGAGGAGAGGGAGAGAGAAGGAAAGAGAGTGGGGGAGAGAGAGAGAGAGCAAGAACCAATGCTTACCCCAGGAGCCATCTGCTTCTTCGCCAAAGCTGGGAGCAGTAGGTACAAAGATGGAGTATAGGTTGCAGTGGATTGCCCACTGGGTCTGGAGTCAGGAAGACTCATCTTCCTAAATTCAAATCTTACCTCAGACACTTACTAGCTGCATGACCCTGGGCAAGTCACTGAACTCTGTTTCCCTCAGATGTTTCTTCATCTATAAAATGGACTGGAGAAGAAAATGGCAAATCCTCCAGTAACTTTGCTAAGAAAACCTCATATTGGGGTCATGAGGACTCAGACACAAGAGATCACCGAATAACAAGTATGAAGAGTGATAAGAGAGCTACTGGCTGGACCACAGAGTGTGGTAACAAGAATAATGCACACTAAGATTAGAAAAGTAGGTTGGGGCCAGATGGTAAAGGGCATCAGAACTACCTGATCTCACCATGTCTAAGATTCCTTCCAGTTCTGAAATCAGAAGCCTATATGCCTGGGCATGAGTTGTTAGGGTTTGGTTTTCTATTTGGCTGCAAGCTTTTTATTGGCCCACACATTTTTTAACTTTAATTTTAAATGTTTTATCTTTTTCCCCATCTTTTACATTTCACAAAATATATTTCTCTCCTTTTGTATCCAGAGCATCATGCAAATATATATTTAGAAATTTGGCAAAACTAAACATCACATTGACCAAATTTAATCAAGTTCATTGTTCTACACCCTTATGTACCACAGTACATCATTGCTAGAAGCCAGGCTATGTCCATCTTCCAGATCCGGAAGGCCGCCCCTCTCCCTTACTGCCCACATACCACACACTGCTAGCAGTCTCTTCCTAACACCCAGCCCTGTTTCCTTCCATTTTCTTCTCACAAACTTTCAGTAGAGAGTCATGCTCCCTGAAAAAAGGAAGCCTGAATATCCCAGTCTGGCGTTGAGTCCTTCTCATCCTGGTTCCAATTGACAGGGCCTTAGAAATCACTTGCAGGAGAGAGGGAGGAAAGGAGATCAGAGAAGGATAAGTGGAGGAGGTGGGGGTACCTGAGCTGGATCTTGAAGGAAACTCAGGTTCATAAAGTTTAAGTGATTTGGCCAAGATGGAAGATACATGCACAACATCTCAGAACTAGAAGAAACATGTCATCTGATATCCCCTTTCTCTCTTGCCCCATTAAAGATTTCCTTCTATAGTCTTCCTGCCAAAGAAGTCATCCGGCTTCTCTGTGAACGCTCTAATGGTAGAAAGCTCACTGAGAAGCAACATGGTGAGTTGGAATTGGCCCTGGGTTTAGAGTAGTAGATTTGGGGTTTAGCTCTCATTTTGTCATTTATGAACCATGTGACCATCAAGGATCTCTAGATTTCTATTTCCTTATTTGCAAAGTGGGAAGAATAATTTTTGTATTCCCTACCTTACTGGGAGATTGAGAAAAATGTTCCTTAAATCTCAGAGAGCTAAAGAAAGGAAGATGTAATTAAACACCTCCCTGTTTGTCTAGTTCCTCACCTGACAAATTCTAGGGATAAGACAACGGGGAATTCCCATTAGAGCAGCCCACTTTTGGAATTCCCCAGAAAGGAGAGGATGATCCAATGCTTGGCTCTGAGCCCCCTCGGAGGGAAGCTTGTCTACCCACAGGACCCCTGCCTCAAAGCTTAGCTCAGCCCAACTAGTAATATGCCTTTCCTAGGGGCCCCTGAGCCAGGTTCTGTCTCTCATGGAAGAGGGGAGGATGTGTGAGCAGTTCCAGGGTCAGGAGCTCCAGAGGCATGTGCTGTGCATGTGTATATGTGTGCTGGGGGAGATATAGGAAATTGGACAATGCTGAGTTCTTTCCATCTTCCCTCATAAATCGATCTTCCAGTCTAACGTTAGCAGTTCTCTGGAACCCCTCCAGCTGAGCCAGAGCTTTCTGTAACTACGGGTGGGCCCTGCTTTTTACAAAAGAGATCCAAAAATTCCAAGAAACCAAACCAAAACAAAAAATAATCCTCTTACTTGTGCATTTTACTTGATGACTTACAAAGCTCTTTATAGTTTGCAAGGGATCTTGTTATTTACAAAGTGCTTTACAGTTAACAATTAAATTCAAGATTTATTCAGCAGAGCTATGAACAAAGGGCTATACTTTATAATTTATAAAACAGTCCATAGCTTACAAAAAGCCCTTTATTACAATTTACAAAGTGCTTTGCCATTCTCTGTGGCCCCTAGCTACTCATCAGTTGATAATAATAATAATAATAATGACTCCCATTGTGGTAGGAGGTTCAGGTTTATAAAAGGGTTTACTTGCAGTTTCTCTGTGGAGCAGGTAGGGTTAATATTATTTTTCCTGATAGAGATAAAGAAACAACCCAGAAAGAGTAAGTCATTTGCCCAAGATAACTAACTTTGCAATTACTGGAAATAGGTCAGAACTCAAATCCAGGTCTTCTGCCTCTTGAGCCCAGGTTTCTAATCTTGATGCTACACTGACCTATACCATTCTCCACAAACTCATTGGACCAACTTCGTATAACTCCTTTCCTTGGTTCATTTAATCTTCTATAAAATGTGGACAATAAGTTCTGCTCACTGACCTCTTAGGATTATGGGAAGAGTTGTAAGAGATGATGAATTTCATCAATGATCACTCATTGTAACTATCTATCCTATTGGACCCAGATGGCTCTGGTGAGATTTAGATAAGGAGTACCTAAATGAAATTAGATTAATTGAGGTCTAGTGGCAGGTTCGGGGTACAGGGAGTCAAATAGAGCTCCCCTGCAACCCTTTTGGATTCAGCGCAAGGACACAGAGTTAAATGAGGTCTAGTAGCAGCGCAAGAGTCCTCTGTAAAGGAATTTACAGACCCGAAAACCTAGATTGATAAGAGGTTTATTGTGGGGTTTGGAAGTAAGGTTAAAAGGTAGGAAAACACGAGAGCCAGGCTTGGTTCTGATGGGCAGAAATCCTTGACATGACTGGAGTAAGGATGCCATGTTTGGGACCTCTGCAAGGAGTAGACTCCAGTTTTGCCCTTTTTATAATAGAGGGGCTTTTGATAATCTGAAGGAGCTCGTGGGTGAAGTCCCAGGTTGGCTTCCTGCTTGAGCTTCAGCCAGGGTTAGAATTTGAATAGAATTCAATGGGTTTTTAGATTAGGAGGAAACTGTTTGTGCTTGGGGTGGGGCAGAGTCCCTGAGGCAGAGTCCAGGGAGATTTTAAGAGTTGGGGGGAGTAAGCCTGTCATTTAAGTTCCAGAGGGGAAAGGGAAGCTGGTAATCTTGCACAGCTCTCTCATTCCAATCCAATTTACTTGCAATCCATGGTATCACATCCCTAATGTCATGACCCTCTTTGAGAAAGAACAAACAATAACAATATATAACTGCCAAATTCACATGATTTCAGGAAAACATGAATCTATGTTCAACGGACTCCTGTGGTCTCAATGACAAATCACAAATCCTCCCTTCGTTCTTCACAACCTGCCTGTCCTCATCCTTTTCAGAGTTATTTCATATCATTGGGTCCCCTTCATGCCCTCTAGATTTCATCCAAACTGATCTTCGAGCAGTTTCCCAAACTTGGTGTTCAATTTCTTGCCATCATTTCTTTGGGTGAATTGTCTCCCAAGCCTGGAATGGACCCCATTCTCACCTCCTTCTGTCAGAATCTTTTGCTTCTTCCTTTCTTCAAACCTGAAGACAGATGTTGTCTCCTATAAGAATGTTTTTCTTGGTCCACTTAGCCTGAATAAAGACTTTTTTCCTCAAATGACATTTATTGCATCTATCCATTTCTGTGTTGTCTCCTCCTCCCTCATTCTTAGTATAATATAAATTTCTTGAAGGCAGCTTTGGAAAAAATCTTTAATAGTATTTTATTTTTCCAAATAAAAGCAAAGTTAGTTTTCAACATTCACCTTTGCAAAACTTTGTGTTCCAATTTTTTTTTCCCTTCTCCTTCTTCCCCAACACAGCAAGCAATCCATTATAGGCTATACATGTGCAATTCTTCTAAATATATTTCCATATTCATCATGCTGTGAAAAAATAGATCAAAAAGAAAAACAATGAGAAAGAAAAAAACCACAGACAACAACAAAAAGTGAAAATAGTATGTTTTGATCCACGTTCAGTCTCCATAGTTCTCTCTGGATATGGATGGCACTTTCCACCACAAGTCTATTGGAATTAAGGCTGAGCTTTCTGTAACTACGGGTGGGCCCTATTTTATACAAAAGAGATCCAAAAATTCCAAAAAACCAAACCAAAACAACATTGCTTACAACATGGTGGGTGCTTGATAAAAATGCTTGATAATTTGAATTAAACTGACTGGGTGAGAAAGAGAATTTCAGCAACTCAGACGAAAACTTATTGCTTATGAAAATGAGCACGGGTTAAAATGAACCAGGCAAGCTAAAGAATGAAAGGACCAGCTTCCTCCACATGAGTCCTCTGTTAAATGGAGAATCTTTTGTTCTTTTGAGGGGGAAATTATAAAATTTAAACTCCTTAGCCTGATATTTAAGGCCTTCCACAATTTGGTTTTATCTCACATTATTCCGCTTTATACACCAGATTTGTTGTTCTATCCAGCTGGGAGTGGGGGTGGGATAACTGAGAGGAAAGCAGTGCCATCAATTGAAATAGGAAAATTTGGGGAGAGGGCAGGTTTAAAGAGGAGGAGGATGAGTTCAAGTTTTTGACATGTTGAGTTTGATATGCTGACCAGACATCCAGGTACAGTATCCAGCTGGACTTCAAAGCAAGGATCCTCCATGAAAGGAAATGAAATCATCAAGGAAGAAAATCTGGAGATAAGAAGAAAGATAAGGATAATTAGTGCCTTGGAAGATGATCACATGTTGGATATTAGGACATGAGAGATGGAAAATGATACAGTGACAGAGAAATAACTCCCAGAGAGGTCAGAATATAGAACCAGTAGAGCTATGTGACAGAAATTAATGGGGTAAAAAGTATAGGGAATCAGGAGGTGGACAAAACTGCCAAATATTACAGACAGATCCAGGAGGAGGAAGATTGAGGAGAATCCATTGAATTTGTCAATGAAGCAGTCAGCAGTGCCCTTGGAGAGAGCAATTTCAGTGGAAAGCTGTTTGGTTTTTGATGGGGATAACCTGGATTACAGGGGTTGGGGAAGAGATAGGTGATAAGGCTGCTTGGATGATTCTGGGTGGTCCTTCCCTATAGACCTTGTCTTTCTCTTCTATAAAAGGAAAGGATTAGGCTAGATCATTGCTAATATTCCCTCCCAACTCTTAAGTCCTATGATGGTACAATTCTAAATGAACATTCCAAGGATTGAATACTTTCAAGAGGTTATCCATGAGTGGGAAGCTTTTTCCTGTGAAGTTCCTTTCAAGTCTCAGATTTTGTGATTCTAAAACATTAATCATCTGGGATTGAAAACTTCTAGCATTCTAAGACTACTGTGTTATTCTAGGATTTGAAGACCATGATTCTAATATTCTCTGACACTAAGTTTAGAATTCAAAAAATGTAAGACTATAAATATGATTCTAAGAGTATATGACTCTGAATCAATGATTCTGAGACTCAATGATTGTAGAGTTCAATGATTGTGAGCCAATGATTCTAAAATCCCAAAACTACCATTCTGTGATTCCAAGACTTCATGATTTTATTGAAGGCTTTTAAATTGTGATTTTTTGGTGTGTTTTTTAAAAATCATTTATTCTGAACTTCACAATCACTACATAAAATGAACATTTCCATATGCACAATAAAATTGAAAAAGAGGTAGTACATGAATCAATCTCTACTATGTACAATTTTCTCTTCTTTAGAAGCATATAATAAATTCAACATGTAACTTTTCAAGTTGGCCCACTAAACTTTTTTTTAAATGATTCAATAACTGCCTTTTTTTTTCTTTTTTGGCAACTTTATCTCTATACTCATCTCTCTTTTACCTCCCCTTTATCCCAACCAATTTGACAAAAAGAACAACAAAATTGTCAACAAATATATGTAGTCAAACACAAGATATTCCCATGTTAAGAAGAATTGCACGTTTAATCTATATTGGATTATTTGCTGTCTTGGAGAGGGGGTAGTGAGGAGAAGAGGGAAAAAAATTTGGAACATAAGATTTTTCAAAGGTGAATGTTAACAGCTGTTTTTGCATGTATTGTAAAAGATACTATTAAAATACTATAATATATACTACATAGTATTATAGATAGTAATATAGTATATATAGTAATAGATAATAGCATAGTATAATTACACTATAGTATTATATATACTATATATAAATACTATAATATAGTATGTTATAATATACTATATAAAAATACTATAATAAATAAAATAAAAATACTATTAAAATAAGGTATTTCCATATTGGTTATGTCTGAAAATGTATGTCTTATTCTGCATCCTGAGTCCATCATCTCTTTGTCAGAAGGTGAGTAACACACTTCATCATTACTCTTCTGGAATCATGGTTAATCCTTGTATTAATCAGAGTTCTTACATATTTCAAAAGTTACTTTACAATGTCATTGTCATAATACAAATTGTTCTTCTGATTCTTCTTACTTCACTCTGCATCAGGTCAAATGAGTTTTCTCAGATTTCTCTAAAACTAGTTCTTTTGTCATCTCTTATGGCAAAATAATATTCCATTTCATTTTATATACCATATTTTTATTCATTCTCTGATTAATGGGTATTTTATTATTTGGCACAACAACAAAAAATAATTGCTGTATTTTTGTACATATGCATCTTTTTCCTCTTTAAAAAAAAAAAAAGCTTTGTGAAGTAGAACAAACTATTAATCAATTCCCTAAGAAAAAATTCCCAGGACCAGATGGATTTACATATGAATTCTACCAAAAATTTAAAGAACAATTAACTCCAATATTATACAAACTATTTGAAAAAGTAGGGAAGAAGGAGTCCTACCACATTCTTTTTAAGACACAGACATGGTATACCTAAACCAGTTAGGACAAACACAGAGAAAGAAAATTATTAACCAATCTCCCTAATGAAAA
Source organism: Sminthopsis crassicaudata (assembly GCF_048593235.1). Taxonomy (NCBI): domain Eukaryota; kingdom Metazoa; phylum Chordata; class Mammalia; order Dasyuromorphia; family Dasyuridae; genus Sminthopsis; species Sminthopsis crassicaudata. The sequence continues at coordinate 514,757,118 of NC_133619.1, forward strand.
ATGATGCAAAAATCTTAAATAAAATATTAGCAAAGAGATTATAGAAAATCATACCCAGGAAATAAGTAAGTATTTATACCAGCATGCAGGGATGGTTTAATATTAGAAAAACTATTAGCATAATTGATGATGAAATTGAAACTATATCCACTCATATGAAAAGATGCTCCAAATCACTACTGATCAGAGAAATGCAAATTAAGACAACTCTGAGATACCACTACACACCTGTCAGATTGGCTAAGATGATAGGAAACAATAACGACCAACATTGGAGGGGATGTGGGAAAATTGGGACACTGATGCATTGTTGGTGGAACTGTGAACGGATCCAATCATTCTGGAAAGCAATTTGGAACTATGCTCAAAAAGTTATCAGACTGTGCATACCCTTTGACCCAGCAGTGCTACTACTGGGCTTATATCCCAAAGAGATATTAAAGAAGGGAAAGGGACCTGTATGTGCAAGAATGTTTGTGGCAGCCTTCTTTGTAGTGGCTAGAAACTGGAAACTGAGTGGATGCCCATCAATTGGAGAATGGTTGGGTAAATTGTGGTATATGAATGTTATGGAATATTATTGCTCTGTAAGAAATGACCGGCAAGATGATTTGAAAGGCCTGGAGAGACTTACATAAACTGATGCTGAGTGAAATGAGCAGAACCAGGAAATCAGTATATGTGGCAATAACAAGACTATATGACGATCAATTCTGATGGACATGGCTTTCTTCAGCAATGAGATGATTCAAACCAGTTCCAATGATTTTGTGATGAAGGGAGCCATCTATACTCAGAGAGAGAACCATATGAAGTGAGTGTAGACCACAACATAGCATTCTCACTTTCTCTGTAGTTGTTTGCTTGCATTTTGTTTTCTTTCTCAGTTTTTTTTCCTTCCTTCTTGATCTGATTTTTCTTGTGCAGCAAGATAACTGTATAAATATATTTGATTTAACATATATTTTAACACATTTAACATGTATTAGACTACCTGTCAGCTAGGGGAAGGGGTGGGGGGAAGGAGGGGAAAATTCAGAACAAAAGGTTTTGCCAGAGTCAATGTTGAAAAAATACCCATGAATATATTTTGTAAATAAAAAGCTTTAATAAAAAATTAAATAAATAAAATAAAAATAAATCTTTGGCCAAAAAGTCTGGACAGTTTAGGACTTTTAAGGTATAATTCTAAATTGCATGTTAGAATGGCTTGACCAATTCACACTCATCAATAATGTACCACTAAGCCTGCAGTCTTTTCAACAATTGTCATTTTCATTTTTTTAAAAACATTTTTGCTACTTTGGTGGGCATGGGTTGCTTTAACGTTCATATCTCTAATTATTAGTGATTTAGTATATTTCTTTTTTTTAAATTTGGCTATTGATAGCTTGTATTTCCTCCTTTGAAAACTGCCTGTTCATATCCTTACCTATTGGGGATGGCTTTTGTTTTTATAAATTTATCAGTTTCTTATATATCTTGAATATGAGACTTTTTGTCAGAAAAACTTGCTACAGAGATTTTTTTACATAGGTAATGGTTTTCCTTTTATTTTACATTGTTTTTGTTTGTGTCATGCTTTGATTCTATTAAGTCTTACACTTCTATGTCTATGATTCTGAGACTCTGTCTCATCGTCATTTAAGGAATCACCTGAGATTTTTAAAAAATTTAGTAGTATTTTATCCAATTATATATAAAGACAATTTTTGACCTTTATTTTTTATAAAATTCTAAGATCCATTTTTTTCCCTTTCCTCACCCATTCCTAAGATAGTAAGCAATTTGATATGGATTATATATGTATAATCACATAAAATATATTTTCATACTAGTCATGCCAAAGAAGAAACAGAACAAAAGAAAAAAATGAAAAAAATAAAGTGAAAATAGTATGCTTTGATATGCATTCAGATCCCATCAGTTCTTTGTCTGGACATGATTACAATGATTTTCCATCATTAATATTTTTGAATTATCTTGGGTCTATTATATTGCTAAGAAGAGCTGAATCATCAATCATAGTTGATCATATTGCATAATATTGCTGTTACTCCATACAATGTTCTTCTGGTTCTATTCATGTCACTTTGTTCACAGTTCACAGAAGTCTTTTCAGGTTTTTCTGAAAGCACTCTTGCTCATCATTTCTTATAGCACAGTAGAATTCTATTATCTTCATATACCACAACTTGTTCAATTATTTCCCTAATTCCTTCTCTAATTCCCTTCAACTTCCAATTCTTTGCCAACATAAAAAAAAGCTGCTAGAGATAATTTTGTTTATGTAGATCCTTTTCCCTTTAAAATTTGGAAAGTATTTAGCATAGTGTCTGGCATATAGTGGGTGCTTAATAAATTCTTGTTCCCTTCTGCACCCCTCCCCTAAAGATCGTTATTTCTTATTACACATTTCCATGTTGAATCTACTCAGAACAATATTGTTGGTATCAACATCTTGGTTGGGAAGATGGTTAAAGCTACTCACAATTCCCTCCTCTCCACCTCTTGAAGATGATTTTAAGAGACATTCACTGACCCATGGAATTAATCCACTGCCTACCACCCCTGCAGCCCTAAAACCAGGCCCCCCAACTAAACAGGGCCAGTCTTTTCAGAGGCATGGAATAGTGTGTGTGACAGAAATCTTCCCCTGGGAACTATACTCAAGGTGACCTTCTGCACGGGAAAGGGGTCTACTCAGGGGACTTCCTGGCATGTGGTTGGACTGGATCCTGAAGAATTACAAGCATTACTGATCCGTCCCTGCTGAGGGTTACACAAATATCCCCTCTGCCACTGCCTTTAAAGTTAGAGCTGGGGTGGGGGGTGGAGAGTGGACTTCAGAACACAAAATGTAAGATCTGCAAGGAACATTAGAACATAGTATGTTAATATTAAAAAGAACCTTAGAATGTAGAATGTCAGAGTTCAGCAAGACCTTAGAATCTAGAGTGCTAAAACCAAAAAAGGCTTAAAAAGCATCTCAATTCTCCATATTTTAAAAATGGGAAACAGAGAAGAGATCCAAATAAGGGAAAAGATTCACCCAAATTTAGACAGCAAATCAATAGAAGATACAAACTTTGAATTTAATTCTCTTTCATTTCAGGGCTCCCTAAGTGTGATGTTCCAGTACCCTTGAAAATGTTGAGAGCCCAAATCTTTGCCTGGACCTCATAGTTTTTGAGATCCCTGAGATTGAGTATTATTTATATTTACATTTCCTCTTCAGTGTAACATAACCCAGAGCTCTACAGGGAAAAGGTAGTTAGGAAATTTCTGTTGAATGTAGGTAGAATGCCTGGAGCAGGTCCCTATAGATGACAAGATAACTTTTTTTGAAATAGGAAGTGGTATCAACAATGTGGTTGCAATTCTATTCATAATCACCATTATAATAATTATATCATTACAATAAATGCAATTAAATAAATCAACATAAAGTTTGATGAACTTAGAATGAATAGACTTTGATTCTTGTCCCATTGCTGCTACTTAACAGTTAGAAAATTTTAGGTAAATTCTTTCCCCTCCCTGTACCTTAGTTTCTTCAACCTGTAAAATAAGAGAATTATATTTGATTATCTCTAGGTCCCTTGCATCTCCAAAATGCTAACATGATTCACTAAGCTATTTCACTCCTAAGTATATGTTTTAAACAGATTAAAGATAGGTCTCATCTTTATCAAGTTATTCCTATCAGTCCTTCTGTGGAAATCCCAAACTGGAAATGGAAATTGCATAAATAATTGCATTTCCAAAATTTTAAGCATCTGACATTACAAGATGGTAGGAATGAGTACTTCATTAAGTGTAGGAAGGAAGTGCTGGGACTTTATATCTAAAGAATTCTATCTCTACCACTAGGAAGTAGACAGAGCCCTAGATGTGGTGTCAGAAATGCTGGAGAAAGGTTATAAACTCTTCCCATCTGCTTTTTTTTGTTGTTGTTGTTATTGCTAAATTTTTTCCTGAGGCTTATCAAATCATCAAAGCAATTTGAATGATCCTCATAATAGCTGCCAGGAGCATGAAGAAAGTCAAAAGGAATTTATTCACCTCAACCTAAATATTACAAGAGACTTCCTGTTGGGAGGTACTCTTAGAGTGTGGTTTGAAAAAAAAAGATCTTGAAAGTCTTGTTATGGTTCTGGGATATTTGAAGGGCTAACAATTAAAAAAAGGTGAGATTGGGTTGATTAGTCCCAAACCGTATGGTTAAGTAGTCTCACAAAAGAGCAATAACATTCCCTTTGAGAAAGAAGCAGAAAATTTTAGATGCAGAGGAAGAGATCTATGAAGACAGTGGAATAATGAGGGATAATTTGTTGCTAAGAGTTGGAGCTTTGAGAAGGAGTCCTTGGTCCATATATAAAGGGTTCTAATCTCCCATAGATTCTTCACTGCTGTGGAATAATCCCCAGAAAATTCACACTCCTACAGCTGGGTACCAGCTATACTATCTGGCTCTCAATTATCTTACGTTCTGAAGAACTTAATGCTTACACAGATGTTGTTGTTTGTCCTTTGCTCTCCAAGAGGAGCAATGACATCACAAGGGCAATAGATTGACTTGCACAAAATTGGACTTAAATGAGGCAAAGTTGCAAAGTCATCAGCTTCGCTCTTTCCTCCGTGTCTTAGAAGCCCAGTGACAGGAGAAAAGCCAAGATGACTATTAATAGCCCAGGATACAATAGGTGAACTTAGGCTTTCCAAATTAAGGTCTTTCCCAGGTCTTAGTTTGTCTACATAGAACTTTACTCCCCCAAAATGCAAATATTATCCCCTCTACAGAGGGAGAAATTGAGGCTCAGAGAAAGGAAATGACTTTTCAAAGTGTCCTAGCTGGTGAGTAATGAAGCTCAGACTGAACCCATCACGTTATTATGGGTCTGGCTAGTGCTCTTTCCTCTCTCTTCAGAAGGGCCTTGGCCCCCAACAGTAGGGATAACCTCAAGTAGGAATGACCACTGGCTCAGATATGGTCTCAGAGTCTCTTTCCCATTCTGAGTTGCTAACATCCTGTGATTCATTCTTACTGTTGTCCAGAAGTGAAACGGACCTGAGAAATGGTCAGTTCCCCTAAGTGGGATCCTCAAGCAGAGACCGGACTGTCTGGAGCCCGGTAATAGAAGAAGGGGTTGGACTAATTGGGCTGAGAGGAGCCTCCCTGCCCTGAAGTTCTGACTTCAGGGACTGAAGGAATGCAGCTCTGTGCCCTTGCAATCATTAGTGGGGCTGTGGCGCCAGGAGGGCCAGCTGGAGAGTATGGCCCCGAGGCTACGAGAAATGCCCACAGCAAAGATGTGTACGTGGGCATGCAGAAGGTGGGAGCCTCCGTGCTCCTGCGTACGCCCCGAGGCTAATTCTCTTCTCCATTTCCATTTTATAGCTACTGGCAGGGAAAGAGCCACTGGCCAGCTCTGGGTCTCACTGCTGAGAGTCTCACCCAAGGGTGGGAAAACAGTAATGTCAGGGAGAGATGTTTGGACTTGAATGACCTGGGTTCAAGCCTCAGCTCTGCTTCTCACTAGCTGTGTGTGACCTCAGGCACGTCAGTGTTCCCTTTTATGGAGGCTCAGCTCACTCTGCTGTTAAGTGAAGGGTCTGAAGTACAGGGCACAGAAGCTCATAGCTGAAGGGAACATCAGGAGCACCCAAAGAGAAATCTCCTTTTCCATATCACCTTGGTCATTGCAGTTCTATTTGGTGACTTCCTTTGAGGGGGAATCCACTACTTCCCAAGGAAGCTCATTTTTCCAACCCAACTTCTTTGGGGCTTGGGATGTTTTTAAAAGTCAAAACCTCCCTGTAGCTTTTGCCAATTGGTCCTCATTCTACCTTCTGTCCTAGGAGTGAGAGGAACAAATCTAGTCCTTCCACATAATAATCATCCAGATCTTTGAAGATACTAACGCATCCCTCCCCCTCTTCCCCTTATGGTTTCTCTTCTTCACTTAACTTTATATGTCATAATTTTCAATCCTCTCCTTTTTCTGTTTATTCTTCTGGATGTTCTCCATAGGGTCAATACCCTTTCGAAAATGTGACATCCAGAACCAAATATAATCCAGCTGTGCTATAATAAGAGCAGAAAAGAGTGGAATTGTCACCACTTCTGTTCTTGGACATTGGGCCTCTCTCGGTGGCATTATGTTTGGTTATTTTGGTTGCCATGACAAACTGTTGATTTATAAGTGAATCTACTAAAACAGCCAGTTCATAGGACCAAAACTTTAGAGTTGAAAATGACATCAGAGACCTTCATGTCCAAATGCCTCATTCTAACATATAAAAGTTAAGTGCTGTGCAAGATTGCACAAATAATAAGGGAAAAGGTCTCGGAATCCAAATCCAGCTTATTTTCTACTGTACCATATTGCTGCTCTCTTAGCACACTGCTTGGCATATAGTAGTCACTTAATAAATGATTATTGACTAACCAGTTATTTCAGCTCATTAATCAAAATAAAGCCTAGTGTAAGACTTCACACCCTTCTTAGATTGAGCTCACTATTCTAAACTATTGAGATCCTCTTGGATGTTGACTATTGTCCAAAATGTTGGGTACATGAACAGATGGCACAGACCTTCAGAGCAAGAAAGACCCTTCACTCTTTTCAGTTTTAGTATTCTTTGTTCTATATTCTTTACTACTGATCAGCTGTGTGTCTTTGGACAAACTACTTCTGCTCTCTGAGCCTCCGTTCCCATGTCTACAAGTTGGAAGTAATAATAGCTGTACTGTACATTTTACAGAACTGTTGTGAAGAAAATATTTAAATTGTAATTTATAGAATTACTATTGAAATGTGAAATGTTCTTATTGTAATGTAGTATTCAGGGAATTCTTCACTTCCCTATCTGCGACAATTGAGTGGTAAGAAGACCCACTAAAGGGGTTCTTCCCTCTCTGCCTTCCTCCCTCCCATCTCTCCCATTTTGCTTGACCGCTCACTTGACTGTCATAAGATGGGACTCACTAATTCTATTCCTTCTGGTGAGATGAAGGGCCAGCAGGGGGTGCAATAGATATTGTTACTAATTGGATGACCCTGAGCAAATCATTTAACACGATTGCCTCAGTTTCCTCATCTGCAAAATATCGCCTACCTCAAGATTGTTGTGATAATCAAATGAGACAATTGTAAAATGCTTAGCACAGTACCTGATACATAGCAAGTGCTATGTAAATGTTAACTATTATGTTTATCATTTTTGTTATTAGTCTTGATATGTACCTTAAATTTCTCAGATTTTACCATCTGCACTGTCCTTACTCCCCGGCACTGTCATATGACCTACTTACATAATGTAAAGGCCTTCACTTTTGGGCATGATCAGCCATGAGGGTTTCTGGGATTTTCCATACCCCTGAAGTTGAACATTCTTTTATGTGTCCTCTGCTCTGGTTAGAGAATTAGAAATTTGCTACTGGAGAGCATGGCAGAGGAGCAGTGGGTATACACTAGCAGAATTAGAGTAGATGTCAGAATGATAGGTCACAAAGGCAAATGTGATGTCAATGGACTGGGTTAGAGCCAGCTTGATATAATGTAGATCCCAGCTTCTTAAACTGTGGTTCACGACCCCATGTGGGATCTTAAAACTAAATATAGGAGTCACAGAATTATAATTTATTTTCAGTAAATGTTTGATTTGTATGCCTATTTTGGGCTTATTTCAAAATTTCTAAGGCAAAAAGAGGCCACAAGTGGAAAAAGTTTAAGAAGCTCTAGTGTAGAGGATTGTGTGAGTTTTCATTTATTAATTCAGCAATCACAACAAGATTGCAGTTAGAAGATGGCCAGAGTGCATTTGGCCAGATCCAGCATTCCTTTGTCCCCAGAGGAAAAATCTTTCCTTCCTATTTCTCCTTGTATTCATCCCCACCCAGCTTAACCACAATGGTTCCCAGTTCTGATCTTCTCTTGCCCTTTCCTTTCTATCATTTCCCTGGAACTCTCCCTTTGATCCTCACAAACACCAAAATCCCTTCCTCTCATTCTTTTTCTATCTTCTCAAAATTGGCTCAGGAAAACACCACTTTTGCTGTTATTCTGACCTCCACATTACTTTGCCTCCTTTTTACTCTCTCACTTATAGTATCCCTCAACACAATAACTCCTCATTCTTAGAGATGTTATTATCCAAATCATTGTCAACAATCAGTCAATCAGCAGACAGTATTAAGCTCCCATTATGTGCCAGGTGTTATACTAGGCACTGGGAGACGAAAACAAAAATGAAAGACTTCCTGCCCTTAAGACGTTTACAACATGTACACAGATGGGAGGATAGTTACAAACAGATGGGAAAATTAAGAAAGGCCTCATGTATGAGATAACATTTGAGCAAAGCTTTGAAGGAAACTAGAGATTTTAAAAAAATTTTTTTAATTTCCCCCCCAATTACATGTAAAAATAACGTTGGTTTTAAAAAAAAAAATTTTTTTGAGTTCCAAATTCTCTCTCCTTCCCTTCCTTCTTCCCCCCTCATTGAGAAACAAAGTAATTTGATATAGATTATACAGGTGTAGTCATGCAAAACATATTTCCGTGTTAGTCGTGTTGTGAAAGAAAACACAGATGAAAAGACCCCAAGAAAAATAAAGAAAAAGCATGTTTCCATCTGCATTCAGACTCCAGAGTTCTTTCTCTGGAGTTGGAAAGCATATTTCACCATAAGTACTTCAGAATTGTCTTGTATTAGATATTGCCAAGAATAGCCATATCATTCACAGTTGATCATGATACAATATTGATGTTAGTATATACAATGTTCTTTTAGTTCTGCTCATTTCACTTTGTATCCGTTCATGTAAGTTTTCCAAGGTTTTTCTGAGAGCATTCTGCTTATCATTTCTTATAGCACAATGATATTCCCTTACATTACAATCATATAACCTTTATTTCAGCCATTTTCCAATTGATGGACATCCCCTCAATTTCTAATTCTTTGCCACCATTAAAAGAACTCCTACAAATACTTTTGTACATTATAGGCCCTTTTCCTTTTAATTTTTATTTCTTTGGGAAATAGACCCAGGAGTCGTGTTCTTTGGTCAAATGATATACATGGTTTTGCAACTCTTTGGACATAATTTGGACATAATTCCAAATTGTTTTACAGAATGGTTGTATCATTATGCAATTTCACAAACAATACATTAGTGTCTCATTTTCCCCACATTCCTTCCAACATTTGTCATTTTCCTTTTCTATCATATTATCCAATCTGATAGGTGAACATACCTCAGAATATTGATTTCTCCAGTCAACAGTAATTTAGAGTATTTTTTAATATAACTATGCATAGCTTTGATTATTTTGTCTGAAAACTGCCAGTTCATATTCTTTGACCATTTAGCAATTGAGGAATGGCCCATTTTTATAAATTTGACTCTGTTGTCTATATATTTGAGAAATTAAGTCTGCTATAAAATAATTTCTTTATATTTATTATTACCACGAATTTCCCTCCATTATATTTTCCCCATTTTTCCTACTCTTTCTCTCTCTTTTCACCCTGTCCATTTTCAAAAAGGTTTTGTTTCTGACTACCACCTCTCCCAATCTCCTTCTCCTTCTATCAGCTCCCATCCCTTTCCTTTTTTCCTTCCTTTCTTCCTTTCCTACAGGGTATATACATAACACACCCAAATGAATGTGTATGTTATTCCCTCTTTGAGCCAATCCCAATGAGAGTAAAGTTCAAGTGCTTCCCCGCATCTTCCCTTTCACTGTGAAAACTTTTATACCTCTATTATATGAGATAATACCATGAGATACCCCATTATATGAGATACCCCATTCTACCCATGCTTTCTCCATCTATCAGTACTTCTTCTCATCTCTTAATTTTATTTTTAAAGATATTATCCCATCATATTCAACTCACATCCATGCCCTCTGCATACTCTTTCTATCTTAACAATAGGATTCTATATGAGATTGCCTTCTGCCTTAGAGGAAAGGGGAAAGAGGGAGGGAGAAACATTTGGAACTCAAAACTTTTCAAAAACTCAATGTTGAAAATTGTCTTTACATGTAATTGGAAAAAATAAAATATTATTAAATAAAAATAATGATAAGGTCCTTAGGAGTTATAATTATCATTTTCCCATATAGGAAGGCAAACAGTTTAACTTTATGAAATTCCTTATGATTTCTCTTTCATATTTACTTTTTTATGTTTATCTTCAGTCTTGTATTAAAATCAAATTTTCTATTTCACGCTGGTCTTTTCATCAGAAATGTTTGAAAATTCTCTATTTCATTGAATATCCATTTTTCCACTGAAAGATTAGACTCAGGTTTTCTGGATCAGTGGTTCTTATTTGCAATTCTACATCTTTTGCTTTCCAGAATATAATATTTCAAGCCCCTAAATCTTGTGTTATTTTGACTGTGATTCCACAATATTTAAATTGATGTTTTTTGTTTTGTTTTGTTTTGTTTTGTTTTTTACTGCTTGTAATATTTTCTCCTTAACCTGGGAGCTCTGGAATTTGGCTATTACATTACTGGAAGTTTTCAATTTGGTATATCTTTCAGGAGGTGATCAATGTATTCCTTCAATTTCTATTTCACCCTCAGATTCTAGAATATTAGGGCAGTTTTTCTTGATGATTTGTTGAAAGATGATTTCTATACTCTTTAAAAAAAATCTTGGCTTCCAGGTAGTTCAATAATTCTTAAATTATATCTCCTATATCTATTTTCTAGTCAGTTGTTTTCCAATGAGATAGTTCACATTTTCTTCTATTTTTTCATTCTTTTGATTTTGTTTTATTTTTTATTGATGTCTTATTAAGTCATTAGCTTCCATTTGGCCAAAACTAATTTTTAAGCAGTTTTTTTCTTTAGTGTATTTTTGTACAGATCTTTCCTGATGACCTTCTAAATTTCTGTAGGCTAGAAAATTGTTTTTGTTGGTTCTGCTGCTCCAGAATTTGTTTTGAGACATTATTTAAAGTTATTTGAAAAGATTTTGGGAATAACTTAGATGAGTCACTGCTTTTTTCCATCATCTTGGCTCCATTGCTGGAAACTAGGAATTCTCATAAGCAGAGATGAGAATGGAAGGCATTTTGTTCATGCTGGATAGTCTGTTCAAAAGCATTAGAAATGGGATGTTGTATGTAAGATAAGAACACTTTGACTTTCACCTGGATCCTCACTTCAGCAAGGCAATCTTTTTAGACTCTCCTATTTAACTTAATATCCCACTATCATTCTACATCACAGTAGCTTTTCTAAACTTTTTTCATTCTTTTTTCAATCTCCCATGGTCTCTTCTCTCTCCATTATTTTGACTAAGAAATTTACCTTAAATTTTTTTATTATTAATTTTATAATTATAATTTTTGACAGTACATATATATGCATGGGTAATTTTTTTTACAATATTATCCCTTGTATTCACTTTTTCAAATTTTCCTCTCCCTTCCTCTACTCCCTCCCCTAGATGACAGGCAATCCCATACATATTAAATGTGTTACAGTATATCCTTGTTACAATATACGTGGGTAAAACCAAATTTCTTGTTGCCTGGTAAGAATTGGATTCCGAAGGTATAAGTAACCTGGGTAGAAAAACAATAATGCAAATATTTTACAGTCAATTCCCAGTGTTCCTTCTCTGGGTGTAGCTGTTTCTGTCCATCATTGATCAACTGGAACTGAATTGGATCTTCCACTTCAATCAGAATATGTCTTCATACAGTATTGTTGTTGAGGTGTATAGTGATCTCCTGGTTCTGCTCATTTCATTCAGCATCAGTTCATGTAGGTCTCTCCAAGTCTCTGTATTCATCCTGCTGGTCAGAGAAATTTACCTTAAATTTCACTGAAAAAGTTGATGTCATTCTCTGAAAGCTCCTTCTTCTTTCTTCCTCCTCATCTCATATCTCTATCTTCTGCTACTATCTTTTCCTTCATCTCACATGAAAGGACCATTTTACTCCTTACCAAAGCTAACTTTTTAAAAAAATTTTATTTTTATTATTATTTGGAACACCTTTTCATATGACTAGAAATAGTTTTAATTTCTTCATCCAAAAATTGTCTGTTCATATCCCAAGGCTAACTTTTTATGTTCAATAAGTGATTTTAATCCATCTTTTTTTAATCTTATAGATTATCCATCCCTTTATCATTTCTATTCTTTCACTAATCTTTAATTTCTATTCATCTACCAACTGCTTCCAATTATCTACAAATATGCAATACAAATACAAATATCTCCTCCATCTTAAAAAAATCCTCATCTGATATGTCCATCCCCACAGGCTATCATCCTAAGTCTCTTTTCTCTTTCTTAGGCTAAAGAGCTTGAAGGGGCCATCTACAATTTCTGTTTTCATTTTCTCTCCTGTCACTCTCTTTTTAACTCTCTTCAATCTGGTTTCTGAATTCATCCTTCAACTGAAACTACCCTCTTCAAAGTTGCCAAAAAAATCTATCAAATGACAAATCAAATGACTCTTTCTCAGTGTCCATCCTTCTTCACTTCTCTATAGCCTTTGACTCTTGTCAATCATTCTTTTCTCCTTGAAATTCTCTTCTCTCTAGGTTTTCAGGACAATATTGTCTCCAGGTTCCTTCACTTGTCTGACCACTTCTTCACCTCCTTTGCTAGATCTTTGTCTAAGCTGTACCTGCTAAATAGAAGTGTGCCCCCAACACTCCATCCTGAGGTTTTTTTTCTTTTTGCACTATTTCATTTGATGATAACATCCATTCCTAGAGATTCCATTATCATCTCTATGCAAATAATTCTCAGATCTATTGATCCAACCATAATCCCTTCTGTCTTCCAGCACCATAGCTCAATTGCCTATTGGATATCACAAACTGGATGCCCCATAGCCATCTTAAACTCAACACATTCAAAACTGAATTACTTTTATTTTCCTCCAAACCTTCCCTGCTTTCTAACTTTCATTTCTACTATCCTCTCATCAAATGAGTTTTGCACCATCTTATTTAGTTAGTCAAATCTTGTAACATTTATCAAATATACCCCTTTCTCTTCTCTGACACTGCCCATCACCCTGATGCAAGCCCATATCATCTAATGCCTAGATTATTACAATAGTCTGTTAGTTGGATTCCCTCCTTAAAATCACTTCCCACTCCAGTCTATCCTGCACTTACCTATCAAAGCAATCTTCCTCATCAGAGATTTGGACATGTTATTCTCCTCTTCATTAAACTTCAGTGTTTCCCTATTACCTCTAGCATCAAATATAAAATGATCTGACTTTTTAAATCCTTCATAGCTTGGTTCCTTTTTACCACTCTAGGCTTCTTATACCTTATTCCCGTCACTTGTTCTCTAAAATTCAGTGATACTTTCCTTCCTGCTGTTCTTCATATAAGATACTCTCTCATCTGTCTCTGGGCATTTTCTTTTCTTTTCTTCTCTTCTCTTCTCTTTTCTTCTTCTTCTTCTTTCTTCTCTCTCTTCTCTTGATCTGGAAATGCAAGGAGGAAAAATCACAGTGAGTCTTATTTCCAATGTGGGTCAGTAGAGGGAGGTATGTGGAGTCTGGGGGCAGGATCTGGTCGGGGCATATCCTAAGAGAATTTCCAGCATAAAGGAATTGCAAAAGGGATCAGATGGTGCAGCAAAGCAGGAGGTCCTATACACCTACAGAAGACCCTGACTTTGTGCAGGATATAGAAACAGATATCAATTAGTAAGTCTATTGTTTAGTACCAGAAGTGGCTAGAGGGTACTAAAACAAATGTGGGGAGGACTGAAGTGGGGGCCTATGTCTTTGGGGGGCTTAGGCTTTATTACTGAGTGGGGAAATAGACAGAAGCAGTCTTCAGTTCCCAAGAGGTGCAGAGTAGTCAGAAGCCTAAAATGAAATAAATATGGCAAGAATCTCAGACCATAGAAGAACCTGCAGTTGTCACTCAGAACCAGTAGGGCTTTCCATTTAGCTGATAATGGCTCAATTCAATATAGATAAATCTATTGGAATTTCCCAACGAGGAGCAAGCTGGCAAGAGTGCCACTCAGACTCAAACCGAGATCAGGAACTCAAAATGTTCAGATGAAAATGGCAGCGAGCAGACTTTGTCCTGGATCATGCTGTGTTGGGAGCACTGAAATCTCACTAGTCAGCAGCCTGAGATATGCTTGTGATCCTGGAATAACAATACTCAGTACCCCAGAAAAAAAATCACATCTTGAGTATAACAACTTCAAATGGAATTCCTAGAAGAAGTGAATCAAAAGTTTGTTTTTTTAAAGAACTAAAAATGATTTTTAATAATTAAATGAAAACACTAGAGGAAAAACTGAGAAAAGAAAAGCAAAAGAAGAAAGATTTAGAAAGAGAATAAATAGCAGCTTAGAAGAAGAGGTATAAAAATCTTACCAAAAAAAAATAATTCCCTGAAAATTAGAATGGACCAAATCAGAATAAATGACTTCAAGATACATCAAGAAATATTAAAAACAAAGTCAAACAACTGAAAAAACAGGAGATAAGTTATATGAAGTATCTCATAGAAAAATACTAACCTATGAAATAGATTGAGAGATAATTTAAGATTTCCTGAAAATCATAACCAAAAATAATTCAACATAATATTTCAAATAATCATAAAAGAAAACTCACTATATTTCTTAAAACAGAAATCAAAATGGAAATAGAATCATCTAGAGAATGAAAGCCTAAAATGAAAACTCACCCGAATATATTAGCCAAAATGCAGAGCTTCTGGGTTAAAAAAAAATGTATGTATATACATAGACATAGACATAGACATATGTACAAACATACATATGCATGTATAACATGATCTACATATTAGTATGTATATATATGCATGTGTTTTATATGTGTTTACATATAGGCATACCTATATAAATATGTGTATGTGTATGTATATCAAGCAATCAAAACAAATAACTCAAGTACTGAGGAGCCACAGGGCCATACATGATTTGGAAGCAACATTTAAAATAGAATAGAGTTTAGAATATGATATTAAAGAAGGCAAAAGATAGAGGTCTATAGTCAAAATTAACTTATCTAGCAAAACTGAGCATAATTTTATAAAGAGAAAATGGGCCTTTAATTAAAGAGAGTACTTCTAAGCATTCCTGATGAAAGGATCGGGGCTTAGTAGAAATTTAAAAATATTATACAGAGGAGTCAAGATAAATCTTAAAAGATAAACATGAGCAGGCAATCATAAGAAATAAACATTTTCCCTTCTACTATAGGGAGATGATACATGTGTCTCTTTAAGAACTTTATTATCCTGAGGGGTCAGTGAGGAAGTCTAATTAGACAAAAGATTTAAGAATGGTTCTGTCTTGTTTTAATGATCATAAAGAAGAATGGAAAATAAAGGGAAAGGGAATACACTGGATTGGGGAGGTAATAGAATAAGAAGAGTTATCTCACATAATTGGGTTGCACAAGTAGAAGTTTATATAGTCAGGGATGAGGAGGAGTGAGTGACATAAACTTCCCTCTCATTTGAACTAGTCAAAGGAGAGAATATACATTTGAAGTTAAGTACAGAAATAAATTTCACTCAACAGGGAAAAGGGAGAATGAAAAGGGAGCTGTCAGAGAAAAGATAGATTTAAGAGGGGGATTAGTCTTGAACAAAACATAATGTAACTAATGACAGTGGATTTCCAAGAGGGGATTAAAAGAAAAGAAAAACATGATAAGGACATGTAATTTAGCTCTGAATTAGTTATGAAATTTGGGGCAGAGAAGCAAATAACATCAAATCTAGCACACTGGTGCTGAATTCATTCTTATTTTCTCACCAACCTCTTCTTTTTTATAAAGAGGGGGTACTCAATGGCATAGCATCTAAATAATTAAAGGAAAAATCAAATAGGTAATAAGGACTAAATAACATTAATATCGTAATAGTGTGTGTGCTCAATATATCCCTCTTGGACCTATAGAAAAAGAAGAGAGACAGAGAGAGAGACAGAGAGAGAGTCAGAGAGAAAGAGAGAGAGAGAAAGAGAGAGAGAGAGAGAGAGAGAGAGAGAGAGAGAGAGAGAGAGAGAGAGAGAGAGAGAGAGAAAAGGAAGGAAGGAAGGAAGGAAGGAAGGAAGGAAGGAAGGAAGGAAGGAAGGAAGGAAGGAAGGAAGGAAGGAAGGAAGGAAGGAAGGAAGGAAGGAAGGAAGGAAGGAAGGAAGGAAGGAAGGAAGAAAAGAAGGAAAAACTTCATATAAAATAAACCCAGGTAAATCATTACCATTTTTATATATTTCCAATAAAATCCAGCAGAAAGAGATAAAATTCCATTTAAAATAACTACACAAAATATAAAATACTTGGGAGTCTACTTGCCAAGATACAGAAAGGAACTATATGAACACAGCAACACAATACTCTTCAAATAAATAAAACAAGTCTAAATAATTTTAAAGTATTAACTGTCATGACTAGCCTATGCCAATATAAAAAAATGACAATGCTGACAAAATTATTTTTCTTATTTAATGTAATTCAATCAAATTACCAAAGAATTATTTTGTAAAACTAGAAAAAAAAATAACAATCATTGGGGGAAACAAAAGGTCAAGATTTTACAAAAGAACTAACTTTTTTAAAAAATGGAAAGGAGTGAAATCTCAAAGTAGCAGATCTCAAAGTATGCTTCAAATAAGTAATCATTTTTAAAATATGGTAATGGGTTAAGAAATAGAGAGGCTAATCAGTCAAACATGTTGATTTATAATATAGAAAAGCAAATAAATGTTTGATATTTTGCACAAACAAAACCAATGAAGCCAAGATTAGAAGGAAAGCAGAAAACTAAGAAACAGTTTTTATAGCCAGTGTCTCTTATAAAGGCCTCATTTCTAAACTATATAGAGAACTAATTTAAATTTATAAAAATGCATGTTGTTCCCCAATTGATAAATGGTGAAAGGATATGAACAGATAATTTTCAGATAAAGAAACTAAAAACATCTATAGTCATATAAAAATGTTCTAAATTACTACTAGTTAGAGAAATGCAAATTAAGACAACTCTAAAGTATTACTTCATACCTCTTATATTGTCTAAGATGACAGAAAAAGATAATGATAAATGTTGGAGGGGATGTGGAAAGAATAGGAAACTAATGCATTGTTGGTGAAGTTGTGAAATGACCAACCATTTTTAGAATAATTTGTAACTGGGCCTAAAGGGCTATAAAACTGTGCATATTCTTTGATTCAGCAGTCTTACTACTGGGTCTGTACCCAAAGAGATCATAAAAGAGGGAAAAGGACCCACACGTACAAAAAAATGTTTGTAGCAGTTCTTTTTGTAGTAGCAAAGAATTGGAAATTGAGTAGATGTCCATCAGTTGGGGGATGGTAGAATAAGTTATGTATATGAATATAATGGAAGATTATTGTTCTTTAAGAAATGATGAGCAGGAGGATTTCAGAAAAGCCCAGAAAGACTTATATGAACTGATGTTGAGAGAAATGAACAGAACCAAGAGAATAGAAATGAACAGAACCAAGAGAATATTGTACACAATAACATCAAGATTATATGATGATCAACTATGATAGACTTAGCTCTTATCAACAATGCAGTGATTCAAGTCAATTCCAGTAGATATGGGATGAAAAATGTCATTCACATTCAGAAAGAGAACTATGGAGACTGAATGTGGATTAAAGCAAAATATTTTCACCTTTTTTGTTGCTATTTGTTTGATTTTTTTCTTTTTTATGTTTTTTTTTTCCTTTTTAGACTGATTTCGTGCACAATATGAAAAATCTGGAAATAAGTTTAAAATACTTGTACATATTTAACCTATATCTGATTGCTTGCTATCTTGAGAAGAGATAGAAAAATTTGGAACCAAATTCTCATTATCTTCTATCTTTATTCACTATCTCTATCTTTATCACTATCTATCTCATTCCTCTATCATATCCTCTATCTTTATCCACTATCTCTATCTTTATCACTATCTCATTATCCACTATCTTTACATGTATTGGAAAAATAAAATACTATTGAGAAAAAAAATCAGTGTTTGATAAATACAAAGATCCCAACAATTGGGACAAGAACTCTATTCAACAAAAAGATTTGGGAAAACTTAAGAGTAGTCTGGCAGAAGCTACATATAGAGTATCTCTCACTATATATCAAGATAAATTCTAAATGAGAATAGGACAAAGGATGATATTATAAACAAACTAAAGAGTCAAGTAAGAAATTACCTCTCAGATATGGACAAGGGAAGAGATTATAGCCAAATAACAAACAGAGAGAAATTTACAAAAAGCAAAATGGGCAATTTTAATTAAATAAAATTTTAAAATTTTGCATAAGCCAAATGCAACTAAAATTAAAAGAAAAATGGGTAAATGGGAAAAAATCTTTGTGGCAAATTTCCTATGATAAAGATTTCATTTCTAAGCTACATAGGAAATGGATTCAAGTTCAGAAGAATACAGTCATTCTCCAATTGATAAATGGTCAAAGGATACAAACAAACAGTTATTAGAAAAAATAATCTAAGATATCAATAGCCCTAGGAAAAATGCCCTAAACAATTAATTAAAGATATACAAAATAATACACTTCAGAAGTTCTGCCTCACACCTCTCAGGTTGGTAGAGTTGACAAAAATGGAAATGACAAATGCTCTAGGGGTATGAGAAAATTTGTATATTATTGAACAGTTGGTGGAGCTGTAAAATGATCCAGCCATTATGGAAAGCAATTTTGATCTATGATTTTAAAGGCATCAAGGTATCAAACAGTGCATATGTTTTGGCCCAATGATAGATCAAAGAAAGAGGAAGGGGCCTATGTATATCAAAAAACCCAACCTTACATCATCTCTCTTTCTAGTGGCAAAGAACTAGACACTGAAGGGACAGCTGAACAAGTCATGGTATATAAATGCGATGGAATACTATCATATTATAAGAAATGATAAAAGATAGGGTTTTAGAGAACCCTGGGAAGATTTGGTCAGGAGAATGATTCACAGAATAACAATAATACTATTTAAAAAAACCCACCTTGAAAGACTTAGGAATTCTAATTATCATAATAACCAACCACAGTTTCAAAGGACTAATAATGAAACATGTCATCCATCTTCTGGTAGAGAACAGATGGATTCGGAGTTTACATTGAAAATTTTTTTTCCGATATGGCTGGAGTGGGAATTTGTTTTGTTTGACCACAAATATTTATGACTGTGGTTTTGTTTTTGTTGCTTTTCCAAAGATTATGATGGAAGAGGGAAGAGAAATTTTAAAGGAAGAAAAGGCAGATCTTCCTATTTGAAAGGAAAAAATAATTATAAACATCTGTATAATAAAGCTGGAAAGGCAGGCTTTCTTGATCAGGCAGTGACATAATCATACTTGTTCTCATATTACTTTTTTGGCTTTGTGGAGGATGGATTAGAGAAAAAAGACAGGGTGAGGAGACCCATCAGGAGCGTAATGCAATAGTCTAGGTACCAAGTGATGATGGCCTGAATTAGAGCAGAGGCAATTTAGGGGAAAGAAGGAACAGATGTAAGAGATGTCATAAAAGCAGAATCAATAAGACTTGAGTACTGATTGAATATAAGAGGTGAAGGAGTGAAAAGTCAACAATGAATTCTGTCTGACAGGAAGGTAGAAAACTACATTCTATTTCCCACCTCCATGTCTTTGTACAGACTATCCTCCATTATTGGAATATACTCTACCCTTACTTTTATTTCTTGGTTAGCTCCCTTTAAAGCTCAGCTTAAAAAAAATCCTACTTCCTATATAAGGCTTTTCTAATCCCTCCAACTGCTTCATGTCAACTTTAAATTACTTATATGTATTTTACATATACTTGCATGTGTAAATGTTTTTATGCAGTAGAATATAAGCTCCTTAGGAGGTAGGGATAGTGTCATTGTTTTTATCCAATGTTTGATATAGTTCCTAAAACATAGTAGGTGCTTAATAATTATTTGTTGATTTATTAAGAGCTTAATAAATGCTTATTAATTGATATCAATTTGTATATAAAAGTCTCCAAGTATGAGGGCGTCAGTGGAAAGAACTGTGAGCAGGCACTGAATTCCTTGTGACCTTGGTACCATTCACAGAAGCAAAGATGTTTGTAGTAGGGTTGTTTTTAAGGGGAGAGAAAATAAGGAATTCTATTACATTGAATTGGAGATAGTCATTGGATATCTTGTTGGAAATGTCCCTTCAAGCAGTTACCACTGTGGAACTGGAGCAGGACAGAGAGGAGGAATGGATTGTAGAGTTGGAGTTGTCTTGAAAAGATAATCAAATTCATGGCCATTGATTTGATTGTCTAAGAATACAATTTTGAGGAGGAATTTTTAACATGCTGCCCATATAATAAATAGATTTGGAATAGTCCATAAACTTGTATGAGAAAATATATTGCATGGTCATTTTCAGTTAATCTCTACTTGAAATTTAGCATTTCTTTCTATTATGATTTTTAAATATAATCTCTGAGCTGGTAGAATGTAGAAGGTCAATGAACAGAGGGATAAACTACTGGAGAAAGTGAATGAGGGCATGGAACAAAGAGAGTGGTTAGCCTTGGCAAGAAGGCCCCCCAGGACAAAGGAAAGGAAGAAGGAAGGATGGTGAAGAGGGACAGAGGTTATGAGGAAATTCTCAGTGTTTGGTTTTTATTTTCTCACCAAAGGGGATAGTAGATAGTAGAGAAGTTGATTATCACTCTATGTGCTGTCTCCCCCCATCAGAGTGGGAGCTCCTTGAGAGCAGAGATTATCGCGTTTGTTTATTTCTATCCACAGCATTAAGCATGATGTTTGCTTAAGTAAGTACTTCATAAATGTTTTTCATTCAAGAGAAAGTCAAAAAAAGAAAAACAAAATGATTGCTAGACAGCAGGTTGCCAGCAGCCAGGGCAGAGTTGAGGTTAGAGACATGAAATGCATGGGGCCATGTTGTTCATTCTGCCATGCTTATCCATTGTGGAGGAGCAGAGGAAATGGGTGGTGGGAGCCAGCCAGGAGTGAAGTTTGGCAAGGCATATGTGGCAACAGGGCAAGGGGACAAGGCCTTCAGGGAGGAGAATAGCACCATTTTGGGGGCCATTCCCCTTTCTCATAAAATAGGGACCTCAGTGCTCTTCCAGCTATCAGCCTGTATTTCAACTTTTGTGAACCAGTTTGAATCTGTCCAGGGTTCTACGTCAGAATCAGGGATGGGTTGGAGTCAGTTCATATTGGCTCAGGAAAACCAATTGTTAAAATTTCAATATGAACATTTACAATGTGGGATTGGCAAGCACTACAAATTAGGGCGAATTTCTGTTTTGTTGAGTCTAGACTGCACTGGGAGTCTTAAGATCTGGTTGCTACTCTGGCTATTTCAGCTATGTGACTGCAGCTAAGTCATTTCTTCAGGGATTCTTGCCACTGTTATTGTCTCCCCAAATTGTCTAAGGTCCCACTAGTGAATGTGCCAGTATCAGAGCCAACAAAGTTTAACTTCTGGGCTATTAGTTTTCTCCCCAGAAAGTGTCTCATCCACACCAGAAGTGGAATATGTACCCTCTCTTCCTCCCTCACCCAGGTTCTCAAAATAGGAGATCCAGTCCCCTAGGATACCCACTTTCTCCTTCTTTCTCCTTCCTTCACCCTCTTGAGTTCCCTTTCAGATCTAAATCTATGGTCTTTCTCCTTCTATTCTATGCTGTCTTTTTCTTTCCTTACCTCCTATTTTTATCCCACTTTGTTGAGAAAATAGAAGGCAAACATTGTGAATTTCTTAATCACATCTGTTTTACACTTCAAAGTCTCTCTTCCATTGCTTCCTTTCTCCTCTTATTTCCTTTGTTCCTTCTCTTCTTTCTATTCTTTCCTTTCTTCTATCTACTCCTCCCTCTCTTCTTTCCCCTTCTATTCTTTCTTCTTTCCCTTCTTCTCTTCTTCCTTCTATTACTCTTTCCTCCTTTTATTCCTTTTTTCTTTCATTTCTTCCAATCTTTCCTCTCATTCTTTTCTCCTTCTATTTCACCCTATGTCCCTTCTTTCTTCTATTCTTTCCCTTTCTCCTTCTATTCTTTCCTTTCTCATTCCTTCTCTTCTTCCTTCTATTCCTCTTTCCTTTCTTTATTCTTTCTCTTTTTCTTTTACTTCCTCCTTCTAATCTTTCTCTCTTCCCTTTCTCCTTCTTTTTTCTATTCTTTCCTTTTTCCCTTCCCTTTTTTATTCTTTCCTCTCTCATTACTTCTCTTCCTTTCCTTTTCTCCTTTTCTTTTTTTCTTTCACTTCCTTCTTTTAATCTTTCCTCTCTTCCTTTTCCCCTTCTATTCCTTCCTATTTCCCTTCTTTCTTCTATTCTTTCCTCCCTTTTCCCTCCTTCTATTCTTCCCTCTCAGTTTCTTCTCTTTCTCCTTCTATCCCTTCTTTCCTATTTCCTCCCTCCCTAGGCATCCCCTCCCCTCTCTAACTTGAAGTTGCCCCCCTTGGAGTCTGGAATTCTAAATACAATTATGCATTCCATTCAAAGGATTTGGACTCCACCTCTGGCCTCACCCCTTCACCCCAACCCCCTTCAAAGAGACCGCTGGGAGCAGCACCCAGGTCTGGTGAGTGAATGGTGCCAGGCTTCTCTCCTCCCCCTCCCCTTTACCCTAAGCAGGTGGTTTTCTGCTTTGATGTTCTTCCAGCTGTGATGGGAATCAAATTCTGTAGCGGGTTGAGAGAGGAGAGGGGGAAGGGCAGGGCTCACTGTACAAAGCAGAGAGCTGGGGTCCGGAGATCTGGGTGGGCGACATGGCTCTAGGGCTGGTATGACTGAACCAGCAACTTCTGCTCTGGGCCCTGGTCCCCTCCTCTAGAAAGTAGAGAGTGTTTAGACCCGCTGACCTCTCTGGGTTGGGTCAGGTCTGATGTCCTTTTTTCATGACTTGGGAAATTATCTGGAAGATTGTTAAACAGCTAGCCTGCCCTGAGGCAGCATGGTATAGTGGAAAGTCAGACTCAACCACTCCTGCCAAGTAGGACCCCACCCAAGTGCCCCCTTCTCTCAGCTCTCAGTAGTCCTCATCCGTGAATTGAAGAGATTGGACTGGTCCAGAGCTCTTACCCTTTTTTTGTGGTATGGCTTGCATATAGAGAAGCTTATGGGCCCCTTCTCAGAATTATGTTTGTAAGTAATTTTTAAAAATATTAAATTAAAAGTCAGTAAAGGTTAGTAGGAGTTAGTAAAAAAAATTTAAGGATTGGGACAATTAGGTGGCACACCACTGTGACTGCTGGGCCTGAATTAGGATAGACTTCTGAGCTGTGGGAACTTGGGCAAGTCACTTCACTCTGTTTGCCTCAGTTTCCTCAACTGTGAATTGAAGGAAATGACAAATATTCTACTATCTATACCATAACCCAAGTGGGGTCATGAAGAGTTGGATATAACTGAACAACAAAAGAGGATGTGTGTATACAGAAATATATATATATATATATGTGTGTTTATATACTACTTTTTGAAAAACGTGGCTTTTGTAGCATTATTAGGTCTTCAAAGTATTCTCTCTATATATCTATGTATACCATACAATATGTAATAAAAATTTTATATACACAAATATAGAGAGATAGCTATATAGACATAAAATTTCAATTGATATATTCTATATCTATGTCTATACCTTACAATATATAATTAAATTTTATACACATGAATATAAATAGTTATAGACATAAATTTTCAATTGAATCTATATTTATATCTATATAAAATACAATATATAATTAAAATTTATACACACAAATATGTATGGATAGGTTTAGACATAAGATTCCAATTGAATCTGATCCTCACATCAGCCAGGAGGTGTTAAGTGTCTGAGTTCAGATTTGAACCCTGGTCCTCCTGACTTCAGGGCTGGTGCTCCACCCACTGCGCCACCTAGCTGCCCTGGCCTTCTTTATTTTCAGTAGTGAATGCTTGTGCAATCATCCACAAATTCACACACTTTTCACAGTTTTCCCTATTCTAATCTTTCTTCAGTTTTTCTGAATTTACCTGGGGAAAAGATCAGATAGGGGCTTTAATTGTTAACAACTGTTGCCTTTCTTGTTAATCAAGAACTAGAACAGAATATGTCTAAAACTGAATTCATCCTTCCCCTCAGACCCTCACCTATTCCAAACTTGCCTATTGTTGTCTAAGCCATCACTACCCTCTTAGTTGCTCAGGCTCTCATCATAGGCTTGGTTCCTCTCTCTCTTCTCCCATATCCAATCTGTTGCCCATTCCTGTTACTTTGACATTTGTAATATCTCTGTATAAGCCTCCTTCTCTCTTCTGACACTGCTACTTGGCTTGTACAAGCCCTTATCACCTCACACTTGGATTATTGCAATGGTCTGTTGGTGAGTCTACCTACCTCAAGTCCATTCTCCATTCAAGTGGAAAAGTGATTCTCCCAAAACAAAGGCCTGACCATTTTATATTCCTTATCAATAAGCTCCAGTAATTCTCTACCTCCTCCAGAATCAAATACAAATTTTTCTCTTTGGTGAAAAAGAGAAAACCCCACCTTTCCTCACACCTTACAACTCCCCCCTGAGTATGCTTTGATCTGGTGACACTGCTCTTCTTGCTCCTTAGTGAACATCCATCACTTTTGTGTATTTTCCCTCACTCTCCTTCATGTCTAGAATGCTCACCATCCCTTTCTAGCTTTTGTGTTCCTTTAACTTCCAGGTGAAAAAAATCCCACCTTTAGAGGAAGCCTTTCCCAACCACTCTCCTTAATTCAAGTGCCTTCTCTGTTTGTATTTATGTAGCTGTTGCATGTCATCTTGCCTATGAGACTGTGAGTTCCTTGAGGGGAAGGACTGCTTTCATGCTTTTTCATGCCCAATGCTTAGTACAATGCCTGGCACATAGTAGGCACTTTAATGACTGAGGATACCCCTCCTTTGTCTGTGGCAGCAGAAGCGGCTGGGCTTCCAGGGAGCGGGAGACCGTGAATAATCCGTATCATAAAGTGGGAATCATTAATCCACAAACCAGGGGGTTTCTCTGGAAATGTGACTGAAGGCAAAGAGTTTGGCAGAGGGCCAGATGAAAGGGGAGGAGGGCATGAGATGGGGTGAGCTCCCTGATGTCTTGACAGGTGTGTCACAGACCTGAAAGGAGAACCCAGCCCTGTCTGAGGCTGCTAAGCCTTCCTGGTCCTGGTCTGAAGGATGTGAAACTGTCTTGCCTTAGCTTCCCAAGAGCCCTGGATGTATCTGCTCCATTCAAAGTGAGGATTAATAGACTCCTAGGATCTTGGCTTCGGTGTGAAAGAGTAGGAACCGAACCGCAGTAGGACCAGATTTCTTTCTTAGCCCTGTGTAAACTTCCCAAGTCCCTTCCCCTGCTAGGGCTCAGGTTCCTCATCTATTAATGAAGAGATTTGGACTAAATGATCTCACAATCTATGCTTCTATAACTTCGGATGCCACCTAGCTATCTGAGAAAACTTCTGTTCCCTGTCAAAGGGGAGAGTCCAGGATGGCTCTGCTTGTGCACTTTTAGATGAGTCTGTCAGGGAAGTTTCCCTCAGGGATGGGGAAGACAATTCCCCCCCTTCCCCCCTTTTGGGACCCAGGAGAACAAATCTAAGTCTGCCTTGGAATACTGAAGGCAGCTCTCTCTCCTCACAAGCTTGTCCTTCTCTCTTTTCTATCCTTGCTTGTCCTGATTTTGTTTCCTTCCCACTCTTTTAACTATCCCTGCGTCCTTCCAAAAGACAGACTTAAACATGGTTTATTTCTAAATGCAAAGGGAACGGACTCAGATATTGGGGAAAGTCACTCTGTAGGCTGAGAAAAGAATCTCCCCTCCCCCCGCTCCTCACCCTCCCACCGGCAGCCGAGGGGACGCTTGGGCGTTCTAGCCCGTTCCTTGCCGGAAGATTTCCCCCAGGAGCCCACACTAAGCATCCACTCCCCGAGTGGCCCCGGTCGGAGGGGCCCCTTTGCCGGGCTCAGCCGGCCTGGGATCCTTCTCCCCATCCCAGGCCCGTTCCAGCCAATCGGGGAGCCTTGCGCCGGCCGCCTGACCGAGGGGCCCCCGAGTTGTCCAAATAGCCAAAATGCACTTTTCATTTCCAATAGAGATGGAGAGCAATCTGTTTTTCCTCTCCCTGTTAGAGGCAAACTTCCCCCGGTTCTTCTCCCCATCCTCTGCAATTGTGATCCGAGCACTCCCTTTCCCCCTCGATGTAATTGTAGAGTTATGAATGTGAGCTATTGACCTCCGAGGTCCCGGGGCGGGGGGAGGGAGCGGTAGCTTCTCTGCAGCCACACCTGGAGACTGTCAGTGGCTTCTTTCATTCCGCTTCCCCGGGGGAGGCTCCGCTTCCCTCCCCAAGTCCTTTCATGTGGGCTGGAGGAGGGGAGGGAGGAGCCGTGAGGCTGGGGGAGGACGGAGGTGACTGCCCTGGGGCCGGTGTGTCTGAACTTGAGTCACCAGAGCTCCGGGTCCCCGAGGTGGCCCACCGCCGGCCCTCCCCAAGGCCTCGCCGTGCCTTTGTTGGACCGGGAACAAGCCGCGGTTTGTCGGGCTTCTGGTTCTGAGGGAAGGGAGGAGAAGCTGGACGCCTCTCCTCGCTCCCCACGCCGGGAGTCCCCCAGGTCCAGAGTGTCAGGAGTGGGAAGGGGCTGAGCAGCCCCAGGTGAGAGCTGGAACGGAGAAGGTCAGAGCGAGAAGAACCGGCATATAAAATGAATTAATATCAATAAATAGTTACGAAACTTTCTTTTTACACCTACTACACACAAAACCCCGTTGTGGGGGCTGAGCATGAATAAACACTCTCCGGGCCGGGTCCTCCTATGTCATTATTTATAAAAGGGAGTGAGCTATTTCCATCCCTAGCGCTGGCTCATGGCAAGGTTTAATAACCGTTCTCCGCCTTGCCTTAGTAAGCCCCTGCCATGGACCGGGAACAATGCGAACTGAGCCCCCGGTGCCGCCTTCGGTCATTTGCAGCTCTGCAGGACCCCGTGTGGGGTGTAAGTCCTTTTTCCAGCTGTGCCCCACTCTTTGGGGTCCCATCTGGGGTGTTCTTGGCAGACTCACCGAAGAGGTTTGCCATTTTCTTCTCAGGCTCATTTTACAGATGAGGAAACTGAGGCAGGGTCTCACAGGATCTCACAGCCAGCAAGTGCCTGAGGCTGGATTTGAACTCAGGTCTTCCTGACTTTAAACCGCAGAATTAGCTATCTAATAGCAGGAATACACGGACAAAAAAACGTTGAAAAGCCCTGGCTTCAAGGAGCTTAGTCCCAGGAGGTAGGTTGTGGGTGGCTTTCAGTGCCGGGATCTGGAATTCATACTTGCTCCATGGAAGGTCTGAATAAAGTAGTGACAGGATCAGAATGGCTCATATGGAAAACTTCATGGCAGCATGTAAAGAAGTATTTTACAGAGTATTGTATTATAGATCTGAGACGCAGTCCAACTTTGTGATTCTATAAACTTAAATCCATGTCCCCTGCCTCCCAAGGCAAATGCTATTTCCACTGGACCATGTTGCAGGATGATGGACCTTCCAGGGCCTCTGACCCACCTCATCCATCTTTTTTTCATTTTATGATGAGGATAATGAGGCTCAGGGTAATAAAGTAACCCATTCAAGATCACCAGGGTAATAAGCCTCAGTAGTGAGATTTGAACCAGGGTCTTCAGACCTCAGAGTGAGTATTCTTTCCACTATGTGATCAGAAAAGGAGGTGGACTGGGGAGAGCAAAGGAACAAATGAGAGCTGAATGTTGATGATAGATGATAGGGAGGCCTCCCGTATTATGACTAGAAACACTATTCAATTCAATTTGATTGATTCTATCAGACACGTCCATGTCCTAGGCACTCTACTAGCTGCTGGGAGAAAGCAAAACTAAAAAACCAGTCTCTGAATTCAAGGAACTTACATTCTACTGGAAGGGAGCATTGGATTTGTGATGGAGCATGCATAAGAATAATACAGGATGAAAGGAATTAATAGATTGGTGGCTCAGACATCTGCATGAAGCCATTTTTCAACTCCCCACTACGTGCTTTCCCTCCCATTGTCCTTTGAATTATATATGTGTCTGTGTGTGGATATGTATACATATATATTCACATATGTATGCACACATCTATACACACATACACATATATTGTAACTATATTTATACTATATCCTCTTTACATGTAATTGTTATCTCTGGCATTATTAGTAAGCTCATTTTAAATAAGAATCATTTTATTCTCTGTCCTTTTCCCATCTTAGGCAGTGAATAGGGTCTGGAGTCGGGGAAATCTGAATTCAAACCCAGCCTCTGACCCTTACTAGCTCTGTGATCCTAGGCAGGTCATATCACTTCTGTCTGCCTCAGTTTCTCCTTCTGTGAATGAAGTTCTCATGAGGATAAAATGAGATATTTGTAAAGTAATATATGAATGCTAACTATTAATTTGCATACCTGCCTATCACATAGTAAGTGCTTAATAGATACTTGTTGAGTGATTTGTGCCATGAGATCCAAGAACCACTAAAGTGTAGAAGAGCATGTGATGGGGGGCATCTACCAAATAAATGAGATGGGATTGGAATTCAAGGGAGGTTGGAGGTGAAGACTGAGATGTAGTTAGTTGTAAAAAGTGAAAGCCAAGGATCCAAAGGAAAAGTCATTTGAGTGAGCTCCAAGAGGAAGTGGCCCTCTAGGAAGGTGACTATGGAGTCAAGGAAGCCCATGTTCTAGGCTTGGATCCTGTACAGGGGCTATGTTTACACAGCTTAGCACAAGCAGAGCCTTCCCTGTAATTCTAAATGATTCTAAAGGGCTCCAGTTCAAGGGCAGGGCTGTCTGGCCTTTGTCCTCCACGGGGAATCCAGTTCCCAGAATGAGCACTTGGATCGGGGGACAGACTGTACTTCATTATCTCAGGACTTTAGGCCAAGAACTTTGAAATAGGCTGATTATAAATTATCAATACACACCACTACAGGAAATAAATAATGGAATGGGACAAGGGTGTCCTGGGTACCACCGCTCGACTCCACCCTGGCCAGGGAGACTGGGCTGGGGGAGAGGTCAGACTTGGTTCCTTAATCTCTGGGGTCTCTTTCCTTTTATTTTCCCATCTTCTAGTAATGTCTGCAATGGCTCAGGCCTGGGCCGGAAGGAGCCTGAAAGACACTGTTACTGTGGAATGTCTGACTGGGAAGGGTCCACCACTCTCTGGAGAGCCTCTGTTCAGCCCCAATTCTATAAAGCCAAGTATTTCCGAAAGCGTTTAGGCAAGGGAGTTTTCAAGGCTGTCTTTCCTGTAGGCAGTATAACAAGAGAATCTCAGAATCTCAGGACTGCTGAATTTTAGAATCTCATAATCTTAGAACGACTGATTTTTGGAACCAAAGAATCACCAAAAATCTCAGAATTACTGAGTCTTAGAATCACCAATTCTTATACTTACTGAATCTTAGACTGGCTGGACCTTAGAATCACAAATTATTATAATTTATTGAAACTTAGAATCATAAATCCTTATAATTACTGATTCTTAAAATCATAGATTCTTATAATTACTGATCTTAGAATCATGGAACATTTAAATCACAAATTCTTATTAATACTTAGAATCATGGAGTCACAGAATCTTAGAATTATAGAATCTTGGCATGAGCAAGTCTTAGAACCACAGGTTTTTATAA
Organism: Sminthopsis crassicaudata; assembly: GCF_048593235.1. Taxonomy (NCBI): domain Eukaryota; kingdom Metazoa; phylum Chordata; class Mammalia; order Dasyuromorphia; family Dasyuridae; genus Sminthopsis; species Sminthopsis crassicaudata. Next base: position 514,786,857 of record NC_133619.1, read on the forward strand.
TTACTAAATCTTAGAATCACAGGACCTTAAAATGACTGAATCACAGATTCTTATAATTATTGAAACTTAGACTCACAGAACCATAGAATGACTGAATCTTAGAATCATCAAATCACAGAATCATAGAATTATTGAATTTTAGAATCACAATTCTTGTAACTATTGAATCTTAGAGTCATGCAATCTGCAGATCACAGAATCTTGAAATTACCAAGCCTTAGTGGAACACATACTACTCCTGGCCCTCACTGCCTAGATGCTAGATAAGTTGACTTTCAGCACTACTTAAGGGTTCTCTGGAACTTTTAAGAAGGCTAGGGTGCCTAAGTTCTCTGCTAATATCTCCACCCTCAATTGATAATGTTCCTCCATCTTTTGCACTTCAATTGCATTTAACCATTAATAGTAGGATTAACTTTTACAAAGAAATATCTACATGAAAAGTCATAATCACAAATATACAGATTTACTTCTCAACACATGAAGCTTAATCTTCCCCACTTGGTACCACCTCAGTCTCTGCTAGTTTAGCTGCATTCCAATGGAGAACACGGTCCCGGTTCCAAGTCCTCAGGCTCAAGTTCTGGGCACCTAGGCTCCCTGCCAGACAGGAACATCTTGTCTGCAAATCTAACTCCAAGTTGACGTGGCTTAAACTTCTAGGTCTAATGGAGATTTGCTTCTGGGACCTGAAACTGTGATGGACAGATGAAACAGAATAGAACCAAACACCCCAGCCCAGTTGTTTAGAACCAGAATTCATGGTGTCCACGCTGTGAGTCAAGTGTGATCTTCACCTTCTGGGTGCAGAAGAGAAAAACACTCGCAGAAAAAAGAGAGATTGGGCATCTGGCCAGTTCCAAAAAGCATTCTATTCTGGCTATACAACTAAGGTAAGTTGGGGCAGCAGGTGCCTCCACATTAGGTGATCTGGGCATTTGTAGCAGGTCAAGTCCCATTTCATAAGAATCATGGGATCTTAGAATGACTGAATAGTATTATCATGGAATCTTAAAATAATCATAGAATCATGACTCTTGGCTTCTTAGAAGCATAGAATCACAGGATAATAGACAAATAGCTGTATGTAGCATCTTCACCCATGAAAGAATTTTAGAATTCTGGCGTCTCAGAATCTCCCATTTTTTCCATCTGTCCTTTAGTCTCTAACAAAGAGATTAATCACCTTGTTCTTGCTGATGCCTTCTCCTTTTCTCTTCCTGATGCTTTTCCCTCAGTCATCCTTCAGGAGCCAGCCCTTTCATCAATGCCTCTTTCTGTCTCTTCAAACATTTTTAATCTACTGGATCTTTTACTACTGCCTTCACACGTACTCAGTTCTCCCCAATCTTCAAAAAACTCATCACTTTACCACCCCTCCTTAGCAAGGTGTCACCCTTTTTAGTTACCCAATTCCTAGGTAAAAAATCATTCCCTGTGTGTTGGCTTGTCTGTTCTAAGAGCCCTCCCAGCTCTGACATCCTGTGTTCTAAGTTCTCTCCCGGCTCTGACATTCTGTGTTCTAAGGGCCCTCCCGGCTCTGACATCCCGTGTTCTAAGTTCTCTCCCCGCTCTGACACTCTGTGTTCTAAGGGCCCTCCCGGCTCTGACATCCTGTGTTCTAAGTTCTCTCTCAGCTCTGACACTCTGTGTTCTAGGGGCCCTCCCGGCTCTGACACTCTGTATTCTAAGAGCCTTCCCACCTCTGACATCCTGTGTTCTAAGGGCCCTCCCGGCTCTGACACTCTGTGTTCTAAGTTCTCTCCCAGCTCTGACATCCTGTGTTCTAGGGGCCCTCCCGGCTCTGACACTCTGTGTTCTAAGTTCTCTCCCAGCTCTGACATCCTGTATTCTAAGTTCCCTCCCAGCTCTGACATCCTGTGTTCTAAGTTCTCTCCCAGCTCTGACATCCCGTGTTCTAAGTTCTCTCCCAGCTCTGACATTCTGTGTTCTAAGGGCCCTCCCAGCTCTGACATCCTGTGTTCTAAGGGCCCTCCCAGCTCTGACATCCTGTGTTCTAAGGGCCCTCCCAGCTCTGACATTCTGTGTTCTAAGGGCCCTCCCGGCTCTGACATCCCGTGTTCTAAGTTCTCTCCCAGCTCTGACATCCTGTGTTCTAGGGGCCCTCCCGGCTCTGACACTGTGTTCTAAGTTCTCTCCCAGCTCTGACATCCTGTATTCTAAGTTCCCTCCCAGCTCTGACATCCTGTGTTCTAAGTTCTCTCCCAGCTCTGACATTCTGTGTTCTAAGGGCCCTCCCAGCTCTGACATTCTGTGTTCTAAGGGCCCTCCCGGCTCTGACATCCCGTGTTCTAAGTTCTCTCCCAGCTCTGACATCCTGTGTTCTAAGTTCCCTCCCAGCTCTGACATCCTGTGTTCTAAGTTCTCTCCCAGCTCTGACATTCTGTGTTCTAATGGCCCTCCCAGCTCTGACATCCTGTATTCTAAGTTCCCTCCCAGCTCTGACATCCTGTGTTCTAAGTTCTCTCCCAGCTCTGACATTCTGTGTTCTAAGGGCCCTCCCAGCTCTGATGTCCTATGTTCTAAGGCCCTCCCGGCTCTGATGTCCTGTGTTCTAAGGCCCTTCTAGCTCTGACATCCTGTGTTCTAAGAGCCCTCCTGGCTCTGACATCCCGTGTTCTAAGTTCTCTCCCAGCTCTGACATCCTGTGTTCTAAGTTCCCTCCCAGCTCTGACATCCTGTGTTCTAAGTTCTCTCCCAGCTCTGACATTCTGTGTTCTAATGGCCCTCCCAGCTCTGATATCCTGTATTCTAAGTTCCCTCCCAGCTCTGACATCCTGTGTTCTAAGTTCTCTCCCAGCTCTGACATTCTGTGTTCTAAGGGCCCTCCCAGCTCTGATGTCCTATGTTCTAAGGCCCTCCCGGCTCTGATGTCCTGTGTTCTAAGGCCCTTCTAGCTCTGACATCCTGTGTTCTAAGAGCCCTCCTGGCTCTGACATCCCGTGTTCTAAGTTCTCTCCCAGCTCTGACATCCTGTGTTCTAAGTTCCCTCCCAGCTCTGACATCCTGTGTTCTAAGTTCTCTCCCAGCTCTGACATTCTGTGTTCTAATGGCCCTCCCAGCTCTGACATCCTGTATTCTAAGTTCCCTCCCAGCTCTGACATCCTGTGTTCTAAGTTCTCTCCCAGCTCTGACATTCTGTGTTCTAAGGGCCCTCCCAGCTCTGATGTCCTATGTTCTAAGGCCCTCCCGGCTCTGATGTCCTGTGTTCTAAGGCCCTTCTAGCTCTGACATCCTGTGTTCTAAGAGCCCTCCTGGCTCTGACATCCCGTGTTCTAAGTTCTCTCCCAGCTCTGACATCCTGTGTTCTAAGTTCCCTCCCAGCTCTGACATCCTGTGTTCTAAGTTCTCTCCCAGCTCTGACATTCTGTGTTCTAATGGCCCTCCCAGCTCTGATATCCTGTATTCTAAGTTCCCTCCCAGCTCTGACATCCTGTGTTCTAAGTTCTCTCCCAGCTCTGACATTCTGTGTTCTAAGGGCCCTCCCAGCTCTGATGTCCTATGTTCTAAGGCCCTCCCGGCTCTGATGTCCTGTGTTCTAAGGCCCTTCTAGCTCTGACATCCTGTGTTCTAAGAGCCCTCCTGGCTCTGACATCCTGTGTTCTAAGTTCTCTCCCAGCTCTGACATTCTGTGTTCTAAGTTCTCTCCCAGCTCTGACATTCTGTGTTTTAAGGGCCCTCCCAGCTCTGACATCCTGTGTTCTAAGGGCCCTCCCGGCTCTGATGTCCTGTGTTCTAAGGCCCTTCTAGCTCTGACATCCTGTGTTCTAAGGGCCCTCCTGGCTCTGACATTCTGTGTTCTAAGTTCTCTCCTGGCTCTGACATTCTGTGTTCTAAGGGCCCTCCCGGCTCTGACACTCTGTGTTCTAAGGGCCCTCCCGGCTCTGACATCCTGTGTTCTAAGGGCCCTCCCGGCTCTGATGTCCTGTGTTCTAAGGCCCTTCTAGCTCTGACATCCTGTGTTCTAAGGGCCCTCCTGGCTCTGACATCCTGTGTTCTAAGTTCTCTCCCAGCTCTGACATTCTGTGTTCTAAGGGCCCTCCCAGCTCTGACATCCTGTGTTCTAAAGGGCCCTCCCAGCTCTGACATCCTGTGTTCTACGGGCCCTCCTGGCTCTGACATTCCATGTTCTGTGTTCCCCCCAGCTCTGACACACTGACACCCTTTGGGGCTCTAAGACTCTTTACTCTCACCGCTAGGACTTGGTGACTGGTACTCCCAGGATGTTCCTTTTGCAGATGACCACGGAGGCCACTTGAGGGCCACACTGGAACTTCCCTGCTCTGTCAGAGCTGTAAAGGCCGGCAGCCCTGCCCACTCCTTCCTCAGCTTCCATTTCTAGACTCTAATGTGATGAAAAGACCTTCCCTCTTTCCCCTTCCCTCCTCTTGAAGTAGCTGCTAGAATATTAGGAACAGGCATCTTCTAGAAATGTCAGGTAAGAGGGCCATCAACACATCATTTGTCAACAGAAGCTCTCTGACACCTGCCCTGGCCCAGTGAAAAAAAAAAAAAAAAGCCAGAAACAGGCCTCCCTCCTGCATCTTACCTCACCTCATGCTGCTGTGTTTGCCTTGGAACTGTCCTCTCCTCTCCAGGAAAAAATGCTCATTTCCTTCTGAAAATAGAGATCACTTCCTGCCTGGGGCTCCACAGAGCAGCTTCATGAAAGCTACCTTTGCAGCTTGTTCGCTTTGGGTGCATTAACTGGAAAGAAGGCTCTTCCTTTCTCCTCACCCCACCGTCGGCCCTCCCCTGAGGATGCAATCTGTCTCCAAGGTCACAAAGTCCTTATTGACCGCAACACAGTGGGGAGCCAGAGGTGGAGCAGCCCTGGACTGGTCCTTAGGGAGCTCTGAGTGTGAAAAGGGCCTGAGGCATGGCCTCCCCAACTACCGTGTAGCATCCTCTGTGCAGGGACCAATGGGAGCTTGGGGGTTTCAGGGAAGGGAGAAATTCCTTCTGGCTGGGATTTGGGAGAAGGGGGGGAATCACTGGGGAAAGTTTCCTAGTAGAGAGAGTGCGCTGGACCTGGGTCTTGAAGGAAGAGGAGGAATTAAACCCCCCTCCCCACCATGCTCCACAGAGATGGAGAAAATTGAGACGTGTGAAGAAGGTTTGACAATTGCCTCATTGGAGCTCTCCAAGGGAAGAACTTGAAGAGAGTGATGGTGACTTATGTCAGGTAGGGGGGTGGAGGTAGGAGAAAAAACAATACTTCCAAGTTTACCTGCAAAAGGAAGAAAGAACAGGGCAACCTGCTGTAGTGTACAGGAAGCCTAATGTGGAGTCAGGAAAACCTGCACATTTGTAATATAGTTATGTGACTATAGACACGTAACTCAACTGCTCCCTGGCTCAGTTTCTTCATCTGTAAAATAGGGGAACTAGATTTGGTGATCTCCAGACCTATAATTCTATGAAAGATGGGGTAGTAGATGGAGGAGATAAATGAGTTAAGGGAATGATTTTATTTTGGGGAACTAGCAATACCGAACATGTCCTCAGGTTTATGAGGAGTCAATAGGAGAAAGATGGAATTGATGGAGCAAGATCATGGAGGATATGGGAGGGGATGGAATCAAAGGCTCAAGGGGAGGAGTCAGCTCGGGAAGGAGGAGAGCCACTTCACTATCAGAAAACTATCAGGAGAGGAGGGTAACAGAAGTTACAGAGCTGTTTTGAGGTATAGAGGAGGGAAAATGAGGGGATGAATGAACTTCATCTTTTCCTTTAAATGGGAGCCAAAGTAACCTTGGGTAAGCACATTAACTTCCCCTTAATGTTCTAGATAACTGATTATAAATTACAGAATATATGTCCTTCTACATTAGTAGAAGACATTTCCATGGATGTGCCAGATATTGTATTAAGAACTTTACAACATTCTCACAACATTCCCTAGGAGGTAAGCAAAATTTGTATTCCCATTTTACAGTTGGAATCGAGATTGACATTAAGCTCACTTTCTCTGTCTCTCTGTGTCTCTGTTTCTGTATCTATCTGTCTCTATCTCATCTCTTTGTGTGTATTTTGTCTGTCTCTGTCTCTGTTTCTGTCTCTCCCCATCTCTCTCTCTGTCTCTCTGTCTCTCTCTGTCTCTCTGACTCTCTCTCCCTGTCTCATTCTGTCTGTTTTACTCTCTGTCTCTCTCTCTCTTTCTGTCTCTCTCTCTCTTTCTGTCTCTCTCTCTCTTTCTGTCTCTCTCTCTCTCTGTCTCAGTCTGTGTTTTTCTCTCTCTGTCTCTCTTTGCCTCTATCTCTATTTCTCTGTCTCTGTCTCTCTCTTTGATTCTCTCTCTTCCTTTATTTGTCTGTCTCGTCTCTCTATTTTTATCTGTCTCTGTCTCATCTCTTTGTGTTTCTCTGTCTCTCTTTGTGTCTCTGTGTTAGGATTACTAAGTGAGAACTGAGGTTGTCTGGACAGTGACAAGGTGAGAATTCAGGTTTTCTGGACAATTACAAGGTGAGAACTCAGGTTGACTTGATAGAAGGAGCAAGCCCATTGGCTGAGGTGGTTCTTCCCAGAAGCCCTTGCATTATCCCACGCCCATTCTCTGGGAGAATAAAAGAGAGGACTTTCAGAGAAAGAAGAAGACTCTCTGCATTACATCAGGCCTGACGGGGCTCTCTGCAGGAAGGGAAGTCACTTCTTTGGACAAGAGTTAACAGCAACTGCCTGGAGACAACGGTTCGTTACAGGAAGAAGAATCTGTCGGAGAGATTTGAGTAGACACAGCAGATCTCTTCCCAGAGAGTGATCCAGCAGCTTCTAGAGACGACAGCTCGCTACAATTGGCGCCCAACGTGGGGCAAGGACTTTTGCTTATCCTGACAAGAGGAGCTAGACCAGACCTTTGCAATTTGGCGCCCGAACAGGGACGCCTGAAATGAAATGAAATTGAAATGAAAGAATTTCAAGCAAAAAATGGGCCTCGTTCAATTTCTGCAGAAGTATTTTATATCTACAACATAGTTCAATTAGCCTTAAACTATCAAGCAAGTTGTAGGAGAAGGAAAAGTTCTAAAAATGAACAGAGGAGGAAGTGTGAGGAAAAAAGGAAAGATCAAGATCTTTCCCTAGAGCAAGAGGATTTAAATGAGGAATTATGGTATGATTCTCTTGAAGAAGCTTCAACCCTGCCTAGAGAACAGATTATTGACAGGCCCACATCAACCCCACCTTCAGAGATGGAGGAAGAAAGAGGGGAAGAGGCAGAAACACAAACAGAATTGCCTGTGAAGAAGCCTAAGCCTATGACAAGATTAGAAAAAGCATTGGTTAAAGCTAAGAGAGAAGGACAGGATATAAGTGATTTTATACATGCATATCCTGTGATTGAAAATACTGACTCTGTAGGTAAAAAAAGGAGAAGATATGCACCTTTAGATTTGAATAAAATTAAGGATTTGAAAAAAGGTTGTACCCTTTATGGGGCTACATCAGCTTATGTCAAAATGTTACTAGATGGTTTGTCTTATGAAGTCCTAACCCCGAATGATTGGAAATCCATAGCAAGGACATGTCTGGAACCTGGAGAAAATTTATTATGGCTTGCGGAATTTCATGAATTATGTAAAATTCAAGTCAGATGCAATTTGGAAATAGGAGTTAACACACAATTCACTTTTGAGCACTTAGCTGGTGAAGGTCAATATGGAGAGAATTCGGAACAGATTAATTATACCATGACAATATATGAACAAATTGCTAAGGCTGCAATAAAAGCTTGGGGTGTCCTTCCTGGACAGAAAGATCGTGGAGAGGCTTTCACTAAAATACAGCAAGGTCCCAATGAACCTTTTGCAGATTTTGTGGGACGTTTGCAAACTGCTGTCAAAAGAACTATTGGAGAAAATTCAGCTACAGAAATAATGACCAGACATCTGGCTAAGGAAAATGCCAATGAGATTTGCAAAAGAATTATATGGGGATTAGACAAAGATGCTCCTTTAGAGGAGATCATAAGACGCTGTGCTACAGTGGGAACAAATGCTTTTTACACCCGGACAATGATGAATGTGGAAAGACAGGGTCCCTCCTGGCAAGGGCCTTCTAGAGAAACTCGGAGATGTTTTCAATGTGGAAAAATTGGACATCTAAGAGCTCAGTGTAGATATGGAGATACAGTGAGAAGACAGGGTGAGAGAAGACCTAAAACCCCATGTCCAAAATGCAACAGAGGACTCCATTGGGCATCAGAGTGTAGAATAATTCAGGGAAATGGGATGAGGGGCCCAGGTCCAGGGCCCCAGGCAAAAAAGACTTGGGGCATGATGGCAGCTGATGTTACACCTAAAGAGCCTTTAGAAGGCCAGGACTCTGATTTAATCAATCAGCAGAAAAGCAATCACATGGTAGAAAGGGATTACCTGATAAGTGAGCCAAAAGGCAATCAGATTGCAAAAATGGATTACACTTGGGGAGAATACAGGCCTTTTAAACCAACAGGGCCGTGCCCAGTGCAAACAACTCCAATGTAATTGTCAGATGATGAGAAGAGATTTAGAAAGTGGTAAATAGAAGGAAATTAGATAGGTTAACTGCCTGGGAGAGAGGGTTTGCTTGTATTTCTTCAGCAGGAGAAGGAATCAGATGGGTGCCAATGAGTCATATTCGCCTTGTCCATCAGAGAGAGACAGAAAAAGAGAAAGATCTCAAAATAAAGGAGAAGATCTAAGAAACATCTGACACTGAAAGAGCATGGATAATAAGAAGACTGTTAAAGAACTTTAAAACCAGCAGGAATCATTGGACTTCCTCACACAAGATGAGACTAATGGACAATGGACTTATGGACATTTATAAATTTTCAATTATGTTATATACTTCTAGCATGTGTTATGTTACTATGTTACTATATGCTTATGTAATTTATGTAATTATCTGTAATACTTCCCATATTGATGGATTTATGTTTCAAGGTCATGACTGTCCTATGTTCTAAATCAAAAGAAAGGGGGAGATGTTAGGATTACTAAGTGAGAACTGAGGTTGTCTGGACAGTGACAAGGTGAGAATTCAGGTTTTCTGGACAATTACAAGGTGAGAACTCAGGTTGACTTGATAGAAGGAGCAAGCCCATTGGCTGAGGTGGTTCTTCCCAGAAGCCCTTGCATTATCCCACGCCCATTCTCTGGGAGAATAAAAGAGAGGACTTTCAGAGAAAGAAGAAGACTCTCTGCATTACATCAGGCCTGACGGGGCTCTCTGCAGGAAGGGAAGTCACTTCTTTGGACAAGAGTTAACAGCAACTGCCTGGAGACAACGGTTCGTTACAGGAAGAAGAATCTGTCGGAGAGATTTGAGTAGACACAGCAGATCTCTTCCCAGAGAGTGATCCAGCAGCTTCTAGAGACGACAGCTCGCTACATCTCTGTCTCTGTTTCTGTCTCTATCTCTATTTCTGTCTCTCCAATCAATTGTTAGGGCATTCTTTAAATCACCCCCAGCTACAGTGGCACAGTGTGCTAGCATTCTAAAATGTGAGGCAATTCAAGAACAGAGAGAAGGGGACAGAACACTGACTGTGTGGCACTCCACTAAGCCTGAGGGAAAGAGCCTAACAGCTAGCTGGATCCATTTTTATTCTCCCATAGTTACTTGGGGCAGAGATTTAATCTGGCGAACCATGAATTGTCCATCATGGGAGGAGGAAAAGATGAATTTGAAATCCTGTCCCCAGGGAAACTACCATTAGAGGGGAGGAAGTTAGAAAATGAACAATAGGGCAAAGTAAGGTTGAAGATGGGGAAGAGGGAAGACAATGAAATTACCAAATATCTCAGGAAGAAAAAAACTCAAAAACCTAGAATAATAATTCAAGATAATTCAATAAGGAAAATATTAAAAATAGAAGCAAATATTGCTTCCATATTTAGTAAATGAGTTCATCCATTTATAAATAAATTATCCAATTCTTGATAAGAAAGAGGACCCTGCAGAAACCGAGAACATGGAAATATATCACACTGCTCCTGAATAGTTGAAAAGAAAAGTGAGACATATGAGAGCAGAATTTAAAACCTGTAAAAAATGATGGGCAGAATAAAAAAAAAAATATATATATATATATATATATCACCAAAGAAGAAAAAAGGGAGAGAGAACAATTGATTGGAAATGCAAATAACAAAAAAGAGAAAAATCTAGAAGCAGAAAAGCAAAAAAATACAGTAATGTTGAAAAATATGCTTTCTATCCAATCAAAACAGAATGCCAAGGAATAAGATGTTGTTTGTATGTCATTCTTGAAGAGGGTCATGACTTCAGGGACATGATGCCATGACATGCAAATGAGGGAGGGAGGAAAGGAGGGAGGGAAAGAAAGAGGAAGGGAGGGAAAGAAAGAGGGAAGGTGAGAAGGAAGGGAGGGAGGGAAAGGAGAGAGGGAGGGAAAGAAGGAAGGGATGGGAAAAGGAGAGAAAGAGGGAAGGAAGGAAAGGAGGTTGTTGCTTTTCTTTCCTTCTCTAAGAAGACCATGACATCAAGAAGGTGCCACAACAGGCAAGTGAATTGGATTTAAGTGAGGTCACCTGTCTCACTTTTCCCTCCAGAATGCTCTGGGTCCAGTAGCATTTTGGGAGCAGAGAGAGAGCAATTTTATTAATTGTAGTCTCATCACTTAGCACAGTGCTTGATATATAGTAGGTGCCTAATAAATGTTTATTGAATTGGATAGTTAGGATATGTATGGTGAAGTAAAAAGAAAAGGAATTAAGAAAAACTTACTTTTAAAAAAATAGAAAAGAAAAACCACAGAGACTGGATTTAGAGGGTCATTGCTAAGGAACACAAAAAGGCCAGGTTAACTAGATCATGGAGCATGTGGAGGGAGACAGAGTATAAAAAACTCGAAAGGGCATGAAGGGGGCATATTATAAAATGCTTTAAATGCAAAACAGAGAACTTTATTTTTGATTTTGGAAGTAATAGTAATAGCCACTGGAGATATGGAATGAGGGGATAATATGGTCAGACCTATAAGTTAAGAAAATTCCTTTGGCGATGAGTAGTGAATGGAGTGGAGAGAAACTTGAAATAAGACGTCCAATTAGAAAACTATTGCAATCGCCTGGGGAAGAAATGATGAGGGCCTGTACAAGGCTGGTGACTGTACCGGTGGAGAGAAAGTGATGGATGTAAAAGATACATGGAGTTAGTAATGATAAGATTTAACTATATATATTGGATATATGGTGAAAAGTCGAGGAAGGTTGTGATTCTGAGTGATAGAAATAATGTTAGTGCCCTTGACTGAAAATGAAAAGTTGATTGAGACAAGGGTCTGGGGAGAACAACAATGAGTTCTTTTGGGGATGGGTAGGGGTTGAGATTTTATAAGCTCTCCAGTTTGGCGTGTCTAAGAGGCAGTTGAGAATGAAGGCAAGGCAGAGCACATAGATCCGGGTCTCCTCGGCACTATCCACTACACAGAGTAGCTTCTAGGAAAGACTTTGTTAACTTTAACATGCTATATAAACTAGAAGAAAAGGAACCAGTTCTGATGCTGGAAACAATGTCGGTACTTTCACCGCCCTTCACCTCAGCCATGCTATTCCACTGCCCAGGGTACCAATCCAGGGGGCTTTGCATGGTAATAAAGCAGCATCTGGTGATGGGGTCACCCCACCCTCATTCCATGCTTCCACACCTCCAGCTGCCCCTCCCTTTCCAAAGGGGAGAAACTTTGGCCCCGAAGGGAAACTGTTTCCCATGGGACCACTGAGAGGCGAGGAGGTCCTGAACATGAGAACTGGCTTTGCATGGGTGATCCAGCCTTGGGGAGGCGGAAAGAAAGAGGAGGCTGGGGTGGTTCCGTGCCCACTGTGGTTTTGCTACTGTGTTCTCTCCCCATTTAGACTCCAAAGCAGAAACATTGTCCATAATAGAGTGCCTTGGGAACTATCCATGTCCACTCTCTTGTAAATCATTAACATTAAAGCCTTCTTAGCTCCTTGAGAAGGTGGGTCTGGTTCCTCTCTCAGGTCCTGTTTATTTATTACAATGCCTGCTGCTCCCAAGGTATGTATGACTTTGGGCAAGCCACCAAAATGATAAAAATATAGAATTATACAACATGAAAAAATTCAAGAGAGCTGCAAGGGTGTACTGGGTTTAGTCTGGTTAGTCTAGACTGGTTAGTCTTTATGGCAGAATCTTCAAATGAGGGAAATGAATAGAGTATCCCAGAGACAGATTGAATGGCCATTCAAGGTCAAAGCATCCTCCGTGGTTCAGCAACTATTGTATCTTCAAGACCTTTGCTTTTAGCCCCCATACTTTGTTTCTAAAGGGCATTAACTTCCACAAGTCCTAGAAAACTGTCTCTGAAGAAAAAAGAAAAAGGGCTTTGGGGGAGGCTTTATCCATGAAAGGAATTTTTAGTGCAGATCAGTCAATAAAGTACCACAAAACGGCTCTTTCTGCTCCTCAAAGATGGCCAAGAAGAGAAGCTCTTCAGCCCAGGTTTCACCCAGATTTACCACCAACCTCAACTACTGTTCTCCCAAAGGACAAAAACATCAAGTTCATTATCTGTAACATCATGGAAGTTGCAGTTGTTAGGAACAGCTCTAAAGCTAACATGTTGAACTTATGTGATCCAGGATGGTATGTGAAAATATAAGTGATCCACAACAAGGTAGTGAGGAATCGAAGTATAAAAAACATCTGAGTCCTTCATCCCACCTCAGACCTAAATTCAAGACAATCAAAAAAAACAAACAAAAACATTATTTAAAATACTACTAAGTGCAAGGTGCACCAGGTGCACAGACCCTCTCCAAAGTCCAAGAAAGAGTCATCTGCACTTCGAGACCTCTGAAATCCTTGGAGGAAAATAAAGTGTCTGGTTTAAAAAGAAAAGAAAAGAAAAGATACCTTAAAACCTCCTATAAGTTTTAAGCTATTGAGCTAAACAGAAAAGCAGCTCTAGCCATCTTGTCTTATTTCACAGCTTTCTTTGACCATTACTATGTTATTAGAAAGTAATCCTTTTCTCTTTAGATGGCCCTCAGGAGGTGGTGGTTTTCCCTTCATTAGAAATCTTTAGGCAGAGGCTGGATGGTGGCCACTTATCAAGTAAATTGCAGAGATGACTCTTTTCCAGGTGTGGGTTGGATTAGATGGTTGCAGAGGAAAGAAGGACCCTTCCAACTTGGCAGTTCTGTGATTCTGCAAATTTCCTCAGGGTAGCAGCTAAAGCAGATGGGGATGCCTTTATGGAATTTTTAAAGGGCTTGCCACATTCTTAAGCATGCTTTTAATACATCTTGCCCAGACCAATTTTTTTTTTACAGAGAAATACAACTCCAGTAATGAAAATCAAAGGGAAATGGGATTTGGTATTTCAAAATGTACTTTGCAGAGCTGTTTCAAGAACATATATTTAGAGAGATATTCAGGAAAATGGGAGAGGGAGAGGATATATTTGCAATAGTTTTATGATAGAAATATTCTTCCTCTTTATTATTTCCTCTTAGGATCCCTAACTTTATTCCAGGAACTACCTCTTTCAAAAAGATTTTCTGATTCTCCTAGTCTTCTTCAAATGTTATTTACTTGTCTGTCTACATGTTGTATTTCCCAAGAAGAATGTAAGCCCCCTGAGGACAAGGGCTTTGGAAAATTTTTGTCCATTTATTCCAGAGCAATACCTTACATATGGCAGGATCTTAAATAATGTTTTGTTGGATTACCATAAATATAGTCTTAGAATCACAGACTCTAACATAGAATTTTAATATTTTAGAACCTTAGAATTGTAGGATCATAGGACCACATAATCCTGGAATAAGGAGGGAGTACAGAATCTCAGAACAGTAGAATTAGAGAATTTTACATTCACAAAATCTTAGCTATTGGACAATAAGAATTAGAAGACCCTTCATGGGTCATTTCCAGCCTGTTGCCTTTCACCACTGGCCCTAACTTGTACTACTATGAAGCAGAATTTCAAAATTGCACCCCCCTGACACACCCTCCCATTCTTCCAGCTTTCCTGTCATCTAATCCTCATTTCTTGTTTTCATCATCCTTCTCTTTTCTTTTTCTGTTCTTTCAGTCCATCTCCCCTGTTCTAGCCTCATTTTCCTCCTTACATAACAAAGATTCTTAAATTTCCTTTGTCTCCAAAGATACCAACATTAGGGATAAAAATGCATTATTTGAAAAAAACTGTTGGGAAAACTGGAAATAAGTATGGCAGAAATTAGATATGGACCCACACTTAACACCATATACCAAGATAAGATCAAAATGGGTCCATGACTTAGGCATAAAGAACAAGATCATAGATAGATTAGAGAAACAGAAAATAGTCTACCTCTCAGACCTGTGGAGGAGGAAGGAATTTATGACCAGAGGAGAACTAGAGATCATTATCGACCACAAAATAGAAGATTTTGATTACATCAAACTAAAAAGTTTCTGTACAAGCAAAACTAATGCAAACAAGATTAGAAGGGAAGTAACAAATTGGGAAAATATTTTTACAGTTAAAGGTTCTGATAAAGTTCTCATTTCCAAAATATATAGAGAACTGACCCTAATTTATAAGAAATCAAACCATTCTCCAATTGATAAATGGTCAAAAAATATGAACAGACAATTCTCAGATGATGATATTGAAACTATATCCACTCATATGAAAGTGTTCCAAATCACTACTGATCAGAGAAATGCAAATTAAGACAACTCTGAGATATCACTACACATCTGTCAGATTGGCTAAGATGACAGGAACAAATAATGATGAATGTTGGAGGGGATGTGGGAAAACTGGGACACTGATACATTGTTGGTGGAGTTGTGAAAGAATCCAGCCATTCTGGAGAGCAATTTGGAACTATGCTCAAAAAGTTATCAAACTGTGCATACCCTTTGATCCAGCATTGCTGCTATTGGGCTTATATCCCAAAGAAATACTAAAGAGGGGAAAGGTTCTTATATGAGCCAAAATGTTTGTAGCAGCTCTTTTCGTAGTGGCTAGAAACTGGAAGATGTCCATCAATTGGAGAATGGTTGGGTAAATTATGGTATATGAAGGCTATGGAATATTATTTCTCTGTAAGAAATGACCAGCAGGATGAATTCAGAAAGGTTTGGAGAGACTTACATCAACTGATGCTGAGTGAAATGAGCAGAACCAGAAGATCACTGTACACTTCAATGCTGTATGAAGATGTATTCTGATGGAAGTGGAAATCTTCAACATAAAGAAGATCCAACTCACTTCCAGCTGATCAATGATGGACAGAAATAACTACACCCAGAGAAGGAACACTTGGAAGTGAATGTAAATTGTTAGCACTACTGTCTATCTACCCAGGTTACTTATACCTTCAGAATCCAATACTTAATGTGCAACAAGAAAATGGGATTTACACACATATATTATATCTAGGTTATACTGTAACACATGTAAAATGACAGATTGCCTGTCATCTAGGAGAGGGATTAGAGGGAGGGAGGGGAAAATCTGGAAAAATGAATACAAGGGATAATGTTATAAAAAAATTATTCATGCATATATACTGTCAAAAAAATTTATAATTATAAAATTAATTTTAAAATATATTTTTTAAAAATTTCCTTTGTCTCATGGGCCTCTTTTGCATTTCAGTGAGACCTATGGAGTCCTCTTAATAATAGTTTTAAATGAATAAAATAAAAAAGAATTACAATAGAAATAAGTGATATACTTTCCCATTTAAATTATTTTTTAAAATGTTTTATTTTAAATTTCTGAAATAAAACAAGAATTTCTATAATAATTTCTATATTTAAAAATATGATTCTATATGAAACTGCAAATCTACTATGTACAACTTGCTATTCCTTTTAAATATACAACAAAGTTAACATGTAAATTTCTTTTATCCCCTCGTTTTTGTCTTGTTTCTCATCCCCCACTTTAGAGATGGCCACCATTAAACATAAATAGGTAAAAGTGTATAAACTTATTCTATACATACTTCTATTTATCAGTTCTTTCTCTGAATACATATAATGTTTTCCTTAACATATCCTCTGTAGTTAATTGGACAGTTATAATAGTTTAAATAACTATTTGCTCTAAGTCATTCTTTAAAAAATATTGCTATTCAATCTGGAATTACGCCCAAAAAGTTATCAAACTGTGCATACCCTTTGACCCAGCAGCGCTACTACTGGGATTATATCCCAAAGAAATACTAAAGAGCGGAAAGAAACATATATGTGCCAAAATGTTTGTGGCAGCTCTTTTTGTTGTAGCTAGAAACTGGAAGATGAATGGATGTCCATCAGTTGGAGAATGGTTGGGTAAATTGTGGTATATGAAGGTTATGGAATATTATTGCTCGGTAAGAAATGACCAGCAGGAGGAATACAGAGAGGCCTGGAGAAACTTACATCAACTGATGCTGAGTGAAATGAGCAGAACCAGAAGATCACTGTACACTTCAACAACAATACTGTATGAGGATGTATTCTGATGGAAGTGGAAATCTTCAACATAAAGAAGATCCAACTCACTTCCAGTTGATCAATGATGGACAGAGGTAGCTACACCCAGAGAAGAAACACTGGGAGGGGAATGTAAATTGTTAGCACTAATATCTGTCTGCCCAGGTTGCATGTACCTTCGGATTCTAATGTTTATTGTGCAACAAGAAAATGATATTCACACACATGTATTGTACCTAGACTATATTGTAACACATGTAAAATGTATGGTATTGCCTGTCGTCGGGGGGAGGGAATAGAGGGAGGGGGGGTAATTTGGAAAAATGAATACAAGGGATAATATTATAAAATATATATATATATATATAATAATAAAAAAGACAGTGAATTGGAAGGGTTGTAAAAAAAAATAAAAAAAATATTGCTATTACTATATAGAATATTCTCAATTCACTCTTTGTTAGTTTGTGTACATTTTCCCATGTTTTTCTGAGATCAATGAGTTCATCATTTCTTATAGCAGAGTGGTATTCCATCACAGTCATATACCACAACTTGTTTAGACATTACTCAATTGATGGACATCTCTGCAATCTCTGGTTCTTTGCCACCACGAAGAGAGCTGCTATAAACATTGTAGAACATACAGGTTCTTTTCTTTTTTCACTAATCATCTTTGTAAATAGACCCAGTAGTGAGTATTGCTAAATTAAAAGGCATTTGATAACTTTTGAGGAATAATTCCAGATTGCTTTCCAAAATGGTTGGATCAGTTCACAGTTCTACTAATAATGAACCAATGTCCCAATTTTTCCACATTACCCCCAACATTTGTTACTTTCCACTTCAATCATTTTAGCTAATCTAGTAGATGTAAAATGATATCTCTAGGTTATTTTAATTTGCACTTTAATAAAGATTCAGAACATATTTTCATGACTATAAATTATTTTGATTTCTTCATTATCATTTGGGACATGACCCACCTCTCTTCTGAATTTTCACAATTTTGTTGAGAAAGCTGTCATCCTTTCAGTCACCAGTGTTCACCATCTTGTGGTCATCCTCAATTCCTCACGTTTTGTCTGTTCATTTGCAGTCACTTTCCAAGTCTTATCGATTCAATCTCCTCATCTCCCATACCTGTTCCCTCTCTCTTCTCTTAGTCACCAGCATAATCTGAGTCTCCATCATCTCTTGCTTCGACTAGTGCAAATAGCTTCTTAATTGATCTCCTTGCCTCAAAATCTCTTCAATATACGCTCCATCCATTTGCTAAAGCCATTTTCCTAAAACAAAAGTTTGACCTCACCACTCCCTACTCAATAAATTTCAGTGGTTTCCTATTATCTCTAGAGTCAAATACAGATTCCTCTGTTTAACATTTACCCTTTTACAACCTGGCTCCAACTGTTTTTCTTAGTTGATTGTGTATTACTTTCCTTACTCACTAGTGATGCTAGTGACTCACTCATTAGATGCTAGTGACTGCCCCCTCTCCCCCCAAAATTGTATATTATCTTATATGAAGAGGCATTTTATACAAAGATGATGCTGTGGACAGAGAGCCAATTTTGAAACCAAGAAGATCCAGATCAAGTTCTTATCTCTGACATATACTAGATAAGTTGCCTAAGGAAAAACAATTAATTAACCTCTTAGTGCTCTCAGAAAATGACCAAAAGTTAGAAAGAAAATGTCAACCTTCACTGGTAGAGGGAATTTCCTCATTTAGGAATTCTTTTTTTCCCCTTCCATTTTCTTTTCTTTCCTTCTTTCTTTCTTTCCTTCTTTCCTTCTTTCTTTCCTTCTTCCTTCCTCCCTTCCTCCCTTCCTTCCTTCCTTCCTTCCTTCCTTCCTTCCTTCCTTCCTTCCTTCCTTCCCCCTCTCTTCCTTCCTTCCTTCCTTCCTTCCTTCCCCCTCTCTTTCTTTCTTTCTTTCTTTCTTTCTTTCTTTCTTTCTTTCTTTCTTTCTTTCTTTCTTTCTTTCTTTCTTTCTTTCTTTCTTTCTTTCTTTCTTTCTTTTTTTTAGGAGTTCTCTACAGTGGAGCAGTCACAGATCCATCCCTTACTCTTCCTCACCACCACCTTCCATAGCTTATATGGATATATTTTTGTCTTTGTACATCCAGCACCTGCTTCTGTGCCTGTACCCAGAAGGTACCTATCAAATGCTTGTTGAGTTAACTCTTATAAAGTCCATGGCCATATCTTACTTTCTCACTAGACTGTGAGCCTCATGAAAGTAGGATCTTATTGAACTCTGCCCCTCAATAAGCAGCCAGCACTAGACCCCGTATATAAATACTTAGCAAATGTTTATTGAATGAATGGTTTACTCTATGACAATGTTGGATAAATGAAACTTTCCTCCTTCATTATTATTAATGAATATTTGTTGGGTTTTATGGAATTATGAAGGCCCCACATTCCCTTTATAAAGATGCTTTCAATAGACATGAGCTATTCACATAAAAGTTTTGAAGGGGTAGGAAACTAGGCATATGTGTTTGTAGGTATTGATATTTTTTGGCTAGCTCTTTAGAGTAGTAATAAGGTCTGAGATTTTTTCCCCAAGCTTTTGGAAGTAATCCCAGAGCACCCTCAAAATTGCATATAACCTCCAATGTAGGATTCCTCTGTGTATTCTTGATCTGAGCCAGCTCTCTTCCCATCTTATTTTCTTTAGCATCATTCCTACTAATTCACAAAGCAGATTGGGAACAGCCATGTCCACAAGTGGTGGGCTGTCCCATTGTTGCAAGAGAAAAATGTTTTTGTAAAACCATCTATAAGTAGTTTCTATTTTTAATCTGTTGTCCTTTTAATTTCACTCTTATACATCCTCAGGATGATTTGACTTTGTTGTGATTTTTGCCAAATTTTCTGTCAATTTATTTCCTCCATTGCTTCTTGCTATTTTATGAGGTGATACTACTTATAATCTTCCAGCATCCTCCTTTGTAAGATTTTACAAATGAGTTTATATTATAAACTGGTGTTGCTCTTGGCTGCCATGCCTTTCCATTTGGCAAGGAGATCAATGTTTCCTGGCTCAGGCAGTTTCTAGGCTCTTTTAGTCTTCTTATTGTGGTGATTGATTTACAGAGATTAAACTTCCTTAGGAAATGGTGATAGTCTGGGTCAATATCTGTCCTTTTAGCCTTTTCTCATTTTTCATTATCAATAGCTAATTTAAATAAGTCAGGATGGAGTTTCCTCAATTTCATCTCTTTTTTTCTAATTTGGCATTGATTTTTCTCTTTTCTATAACAGATCAATGGATCATAGTAGCATGTAGACGGCCAATTCAGAAATGACTTACACATCTGTTACCAATTGTTTCCCATCTATTAAACTATAACGAGTTTCTTTTTTATGTTATTTGGTTTGTGCTGTATCCAGTGCCTCCCAATTCCCTTTTCAAAGAGAGTATTCATGATATACATGTGTGAGGTTCCTGAATTATCTACATGTCTTTGTCTGCTCTTGTTTTTGACCCTTGAATTATGTTTACCAACAATTCTGTAATCATGTATTTTTGCACTAATGTCACTGAATATTAAAAATATATATTTGAGAGAATCTTATCAAGTTTTCATATATTATCTCTACTTTCTCATTGCTAAAATAGATGTTAACTCAATCAATCAAAAAGTATTTATTCAACATCTACTATGTGCCAGGTACTGTGCTAGTGCTGAGGATATATCTGAAAAGAATGAAATGATCCCTACTACAACAAACTTACATAATTGTAATTATATTCACAGATTTTAAAAAATACTCATTATAAGCACTGCAATACAAGGACTCATGATAAAATCAATTCTGCCAACTCCTTTTATTTGCTTCTCTAAGGAGAACCTTCCAGGCATATTTCCATTTAGTTGCAATTTCCTCTAGTATTATAATTTCTTTTGTAGCAAGGATATCCAGATTGATATGATTTGGTTCCTCCAATATTATGTCTATTCACTGGTCACTAGAGAGGCTGTTTTGAATAAGTGACTATTCAATTAACCTGCCAAGTATACTTCCTTTTAACAGAACTTTCTTTCAGCATTATGAGTCATTTTATAGTAATGACATCCAAATTAATGTGATTTGGTTGGTCATATTTAGAGACGACCAACTAAGTTAATATGATGTTTTTTTAGCATCTCTGCTCTCTCCAACCCCATCATTGTATTATCCTCAAAGAAGGGATTACAAAGTACTTAGGAGAATTTTGCTTTTTTTTTTTAATTTCATGAGTTGCTATGGACAAATAACATCATCAACCAGTGGCCAACCTACTGGTGATAAACCTCTATGTACTGAATTGGGTTGTTATTTTATTAGTCTTTTTCCCTCCCTCCTTCCCTTCCTCCCTCCCTTCTTCCCTTCTTCCCTTCCTTCCTTGGTCTCTCAGTCTGTCTGCCTCTGTCTCTGTCTCCCTCCCTCTCTTCTTCCTTTCCTCCTTTCTCTCTCTCTCTCTCTCTCTCTCTCTCTCTCTCTCTCTCTCTCTCTCTCTCTCTCTCTGTCTCTGTCTCTCTCTGTATCTCTCTCTCTTCTCTCTGTCTCTCTCTCTCTCTCTCTGTCTCTCTCTCTCTCTCTGTCTCTCTGTCTCTCTGTCTCTCTGTCTGTCTCTCTCTCTCTCCCTCCCTCCCTCGTTCTCTCTCTCTCATTCTCTCTCTCTCTCTCTCTCTCTCTCTCTCTCTCTCTCTCTCTCTCTCTCTCTCTCTCTCTTTCTCTCTCTCTGTGTCTCTCTCTCTCTCTCTCTCTCTCTCTCTCTCTCTCTGTCTCTGACTCTCTCTCTCTCTCTCTCTCTCTCTCTGTCTCTGACTCTCTCTCTCTCTCTCTCTCTCTCTCTCTCTCTCTCTCTCTCTCTGTCTCTATGTGTTTCTAGCTCTCTGGGTCTCTGTCTGTCTCTGTCTCTCTCATATTTTATTCTTTCCCAATTACATGTAAAAACAATTTTAACATTAGCTTTTTAAAAAAGTCTAAGTTCTAAGTTTTCTTCAAGTTACCATCCAGGAGACGTCAAGCAATCTGATATAGGCTATATGTGTGTAATCATGTAAAACATTTCTCTATCAGTCATTCTGTTGAGATACTCTCTTGCTGGTCTTATACTCATCTTTCTGGGGTGCTAGAACGTTACAGAGCTTGTCTGCTTTTGAGAACCAAAGACCACATTTATGCCATGATGAGACGTAGGAAGTCAACAAGTAGAAGACCATGTAGGCACTGTAGCTCCCATTCTGGTCTTAAACACTTATATGAGACAGTTTGATGACCCAGTGGATGGAAGGTTGGACTTGAAAGTAGGAAGAAATGGATTCAAATCTTGCTTCAGACACTTAGCAACTATGTGACTCTAAAGAATTACTTAACCTTTCTCAGACTCAATTTTCTCAGCTGTAAAATGAGCTAATGGCATATACCTCCACAGTTGTTATGAGAATCAAATGAGATAGCATACATAAAGTACATTGCAAATATTAAAGTGCTACGTCAACGCTATTATTGTTACATATATTCTTATCCAATTGTTTTGGACAGGATTACATAATAACTGCAAAATTGTTGTCTCACCAAATCCCAGAGTTTCAGAGTTGGAAGAGATGTTAGAAGTCACAGAATAAGGATTTAAGAGCTGGAAGAGACTAATAGAAAGCATGTAGTTTACTAATAGGCTGATTTCAGAAAAGCCTCGAAAGATTTACTGAACTGATGCTGATGAAGTGAGCAGAATGAAGAGAACCTTGTATGCAGCAACAAGTTTATGTGATGTTTAGTTGTGACGGACATGGCTCTTTTCAACAATAGGATGATTTAGGTTAGTTCCCATGGACTTGTGATGGAGACAGCCATCTGTATGAATGTGGGTCACAACAGTATTTTCACCTTTTTGTTGTTTGCTTTGTTTTTTTCTTTCTTGTGTTTTTCCCCTTTTTATCTGATTTTTTTTTTGCACAATATGACAAATGGTGAAATATGTTTAGAAGAATTGCACATATTTTTATTAAAACTTTTTAATTTTCAAAAAGTATGTGTGGGTAATTTTTCAACATTAACCCTTACAAAATCATGTGTTCCAATTCTGCCTCCCTTTCCCCCCACTCTTTCCCCTAGATAGCAAGTAATGCAATATATATTAAACATAGTAAAAATATATATTAAACCCAATATAGGCATATATTTATACAATTATCTTGCTGAACAAGAAAAATCAAATCTAAAAGAAAAAATGAGAAACAAAATAAAATGCAAACAAACAACAAAAAGAGTGAAGATGCTATGTTGTGATCCACACCCAGTTCCCACAGTCCTCTATCTGGGTGTACATGGCTCTCTTCATCACAAGATCATTGGAACTGGCCGGGATCATCTTGTTATTGAAAAAAACCCACGTCCATCAGAATTGATCATTATATAATCTTGTTGTTGCCGTGTACAGTAATCTCCTGGTTCTGCTCGTTTCACTCACCATCAGTTCGTGTTGATCTCTCCAAGCCTCTCTGAAATCATCCTGCTGGTCGTTTCTTACAGAACAGTAATATTCCATAACATTCATGTACCAGAACTTGTTCAGCCATTCCCCCACTCATGGGCATCCATTCAATTTCCAGTTTCTGGCTACTACAAAGAGGGCTGCCACAAACATTTTTGTACATGTGGGTCTCTTTCCCTCCTTTAAGATCTCTTTGAAATAAAGGCTCAGTAGAAACACTGTTGGATCAAAGGTTATGCACAGTTGGACAGTCCTTTGGGTGTAGTTGCAAATTGTTCTCCTGGTTGAATCAGTTCACAACTCCACCAACAATGTATTAGTTTCCCAGTTTTCCCACATCCTCTCCAATATTTGTCATTATCTTTTCCTGCCATTTTCAGTCTGAGAGGTGTAAAGTGGTACCTCAGAGTTTGTCTTAATTTGCGTTTCTCTGATCAATACTGATTTGGAGCACCCTTTCATGACTAGAACTGGTTTTAATTTCTTCTTCTGAAAATTATCTGTTTATATCCTTTGACCATTTATCAATTGGACATGTTTAACCTATATTGGATTGCTTGCTATCTAAGGGAGGGAGAAAAATTTGGAACACAAGGTTTTGCAAAGATGAATATTGATGGTTTGTGATGAAGAAAGCCATCTATACCCAGAGAAAGGACAATGGGAACTGAATGTGAATCACAATGCAGTATTTTCATTTTTTCTTGTTGTCTACTTGCATTTTGTTTTCTTTCTCATGTTTTTCCTTTTTTATCTGATTTTTCTTGTGCAGCATGATAACTGTGGAAATATACATAGAGAGAAATTGCACATGTTTAACATATATTGGATCACCTGCTGACTGGGGAAGATGGGGGGAAGGGAGGGAAAAATTAGAACACGGGGTTTTGTAGGGGTGAATGTCAAAAATTATCCATGTATATATTTTGAAAATAAAAAGCTATAATTTTAAAAAGATGAATGTTGAAAACCATATTTGCATGTATTTGGAAACATAAAAAGCCATTATTAAAAAAAAGTCATTTGGTCCTTGATTTTTTTAAAAGTTAATATATTCATCAAAGGTCATGCAGGAAGTCATGACAGGGACATAAAATTTTCAATGACATAATCCTTGTCCTCAAAGAGATTACAATCTACCGGGGGCAGGGGGGAAATGGAACATCTACATCAATAAGTAAGACCTGAGCTAGAAAGTTCCAGGGCAAAGGAGAGATGGGGCAAGGGCCAAAAGTGCCCTAGGAAAATTTGAGGAGGGAAAAATCCTTTTAGTTGAAGGCACATAGAATTACAACTCTCAAAAGAACCTCTTTGTATCCTGAGTGGTTGGCACACAGAAGGTGTTGATTGATGGACTTCTAATCCCCTCATTTTACAGATGAGCAAAATGCAGTGTGATGGAGGGAAGACACACCATTAGGAAATAGCAGTTGGGATATGAACCTGGTCCTTTGGCCCCAAAGCCATCACTCTCTATGCTACCCTACATCTCAGGAAGCTTCTGAGTGGGAGTCCAAGGGAGACTCAAACCTAGGGCCTCAGAGTCCCAGAAAGTTTCTCAGTTTCTCCCGGAGTGGGCAGTTCCCCCATCTGGGAGGGGCTGGATCCCTACTGCAGTTGTCCGAGGAGCATGGACACACTTTGATCCACTGGAAGCACCGGTGAGCAGCTAAGCATTTTTCCCCATGTGAGAGTATATCTGGGAAGGTGGCGGCGGCTCATAAAGTGTCTGAAGTGATTTTATGGGACTGTGGGGCTCTCTGAGGCCCATAAAAGGCGTTGAGTTTGGAGCCATCACAGTTTCCATGTCGCCGGAGCAGGGGGTGGCTAAAAGCATTTTCAGAGCCTGAGTAATGGGGGGCTATGTTTACAGCTTGTCGGGTCTGGCTGGATGGGTAGGCCGAGAGCCAGCTTTTCATTCATTCATCCAAGAAGCACTTATTAAGCACCTACTATTGTTGGAACTGCCCTGGGTACTGGAGATGCAAACACACACACATACAAACAAAATTGGCGTCGTTTCTGCCTTCAGGAAGCTTGCATTCCATGAGGGGAAATAACACATACACAGATAAGGAAATAGAAGCTATGTACACGATAATTTTAGCAGGGTGGAGAGGGCCTTAATACCTGGGGGGAGCAGGAGACCTCATGGAGGAGATGGCACTGAACTAGACTGAAGGAAGCTAAGAAGGTGTAAGCTACACAGGGCTGGCCAGCAAAGGAGGATTTTTTTTCTGGCCACAGCTACTCATGGTGATCCTATACAGGGAGCATGTGGGAGCGGCCGTGAGGACGGAGAGTGAACGCTCAATGTTATGGAAAGTCAGGAGATTTGTGTCTGGATGCTCTGTAGGTCATTTAAGATCCTTTTCTTTTGTATCTCCCTACTCCCCAAACTCACAAGGGGGTAAATCAGTTACTTGAAAGGGGGAAGATGCTGCAGAAAAACACTTGAACGGGACAAATCTTCCAGTTTGGGGCTTTCTCAGGGGGGGTTTCTCTGAGACTGCCACCTTCTCTCCCACCCTGGCCCCTACCCCAGAGACATCCAAACTTATCTCTGTCTCTTTCCTTAATGAAGTCCAGGAAGGGAAATGAAAGGAACATGGATTTAGAGTAGAAGGAATATTATAAGTCACTGGATTCTACTTCCTCTTGTTTTATGGAAGAGGAAACTGAGACCCCGAAAAAGGGGAGAGATTTCCCCAATGTCACAGAAGTAGTAAGTGACAGCACTGAGATTCTAGCTCCGTAACCAGAACTATTTTACTGTATCACCAGAAGGGGAGATGAGGAGAGTAAGACAATTAAAAGTCCTTATGGGCACCAGGAGATTTGCAAAGTTTTATTCCCTGTGTTTTCACTTCCTATTGTACAGGGGGTGATTGTAGCGGTGTTATAGATTTAGGAAAGGCTCCAAAGGCAAGACCTACCCTTTGTGACCCTTTTGCAGTTTTTTTGGCAAAGATACTAAAGTAGTTTGCTGTTTCCTTCTCCAGCTCAGTTTACAAATGAGGAAATCGAGGCAAACAGAATTAAGTGACTTGCCCACACAGTTACCAAGTATCCGAGGCCATATTTGAACTCAGGAAAATGGACCTTCCTGACTCTAGACCCACCAATGTAGCCACTGAGTCTCCTAGCTGCCCCCATTTTAAAGCTGAGTAAAATGAGGCACAGAGAGGCAGAATGACATAAGACCTGGGTTCAAGTCCTCCCTCTTACACTTAACAATAATAGTTAACATCTATAGGATGCTTACAATGTGCCAGGCACTATGCTAAGTGCTTCACAATTTTTTTCAATTATTTTGCTATATGTATTTGACCTTAGGCAAGCCTTTTAAAATCCTCTCACTGTCCCAGACAACTTTCTAAGATAACACATTACAAACTATTGTTGAACTACATCAGTAAGAGGAGTTTCTACACTAGGAAGTTTCCTCACAGATGAAATCATAGATTCAAATTGCCGCCAAAAATACCCTCCCCAAACCAAAGTTTGCAGAAGAAAAGTGTCCATGATCATATAGAAAACATATAATTAGCACAGTCACTCACAGATTGAACACAGATTGTTTGATTCCCAACCTAATACTCATTCCAAGATACTATGATGCTTCTAAGATAAGGATGGAACAGTTAAGAAAAGTAAGTAATAGCACCTTCTTAACTCCCTTCAATCTTAGCTCAATGTCTTCTCCTCCATGAGACCTATCCTGCTCTCCTCAAGTATTAATGCCCTCTTCCCTTGCTAAAATTGTGTACATAATTTCTATTTCCTTAATGTTCTTGAGAAACTTACTTTCTTACCTTCTACTTTCCTTAAGTGAAAGTAAATTGACAAAAGATGATGAAATTTTCATACAACCATATAGGAGTCCTTGTGGACCATGCAAGAGATTCAAAAACTTGTGTATCTTTTCAAAGTTAGATATCAATTATGGGATGGACAAAATAAGTTAGGCACTTTCTGTTTGAGAATGTCTGTCTTCAAATCATTGTCATTTCTCTCTGAGGAAGAGCCCTCGGGATCAAAGTTATAGAACTCCAGAATCTCAAAGATGGAAAGGAATTCTGAGGTGGGTTAGTCCAATATACACATAAACAAGTAACCCCTCTTTAAGGACTCCCCTTGAAGATCCGCCATGACAGAAAGTACTACCGTTGTATTACTAGAACTCTGATAGTGAGGAAAATTTTCCTTCTATCTAAAGTCTAAAGTCTATTTCTCAGCAAATTCTATTGGCTTTTGGTTGGGAGCAAAAAAGTCTGCTTCTTCTGACCCATGATGGCCAGTCAGTTGTGAATGACCTTTAAACTGATTCTTTTCTGGACTGAGCAGTCATTTTGCCCATGAGAAAAGAAATAAAGTCTTCTAGATTCAAGGCAACAAACATTTATTAAGCATCTACTGTGTGCCAGGCATTGTGTTAAGCCTTGGAGATATAAATAATGGCAAAAAACCAGTCCTGGTGCTCAAGTAAATCATGGTCTAATGCAGGAGACAAGATGCAAACAACTATGTACAGAAAAGCTATTGAAAGGATACATTAATGATAATTAACAGCAAAAGGAGATTAACAGCAAGGAGGATTGGGAAGGTTTCTCATAGATGATGGGAAAACCATCCCAGAAAAATTTCTCATGCTCACAGGGATTGTCAGATTGAAAGGGGCCATAGTTTCTCAAATGTATAGGGAACTGAATCAAATTTATTTTTTAAAAAAGCCACTTCCTAATTGATGAATGATCAAAAGATATGAATACCTTTCAGATGAACTAATCAAGCTATTTGGCCATACGGGAAAAAATTTTAATTCACTATTGATTGGAGAAGTACAAATCAAAACAATCCAACATACTACATACCTATTAGATTGGCTAACAGGCCAGAAAAGGAAAATGACAAATCTTATAGGGAAGTGGGGAAAACGAGACATTAATGCATTGTTGGTGGAATTGTGAACTGATTCAATAATTCTGTAGAACAATTTGATACTATGCCCAAAGGACTATAAAATCATACATGCCAATTGACCTAACAATACTACTACTAAGCATGTATCCTAAAAAAGGTTTTTAAAAAGGAAAAGAACCTATATTACAAAAACATTAATTGCAGCTCTTTTCTGGTGGTAGAGAATTGGAAATTAAGGGGATGCCCATCAATTGGAAAATGGATGAATAAAGGTGATTATTATGATGGAGTTTTGTTGTTCTATAAGAAATGATGAGCAGGATGATTTCAGAAAAACCTAGAAAGCCCACCATGAGCTCAAGCAAAGTAAAATGTACTGTGAACAAAGTAATAGCAAAGCTGTGAATGACTTTGCTATTCTCAACAATACAATGATCCAAGACTACTCTGAAGGACTTACAATGAAAAATATGATCCATCCCGAGAGAAAGAACTGATTTTGAATGAAAACAGACTGAAACATACTTTTTTTACTTTATTTTTCTTGAGGGTTTTATGGTGGGGAAGAAGATCTATATTTTTTCTTGCCACATGATTTTAATGGAAATGTTTTGCATTGGCCTTATCAATAAGTGGGAAGTAGTGATGGAGGAAGGGAGAGAATCTGGAACTCAAAGTTTTAAAAACAAATATTAAAAAACTGTTTTACAGGTAGTTGGGGAAGAAAAAAATTAAGTTAAATAAATTAAGTATATAAGTAGGGGAAAATATTTCAATGGCCCTCAGAGATCGTCTCGTTCAATCCCTTCATTTTAAATAAGAAATTGAGAATCAGAGGAGAAAGGATTTGTCCTGAGTAATACAAGAAGTCAACGACAAGTCAAATGCCTCCTGAGTCATAGTTCCTCCTTTTTTCTTCCTCTTCCTCCTATTTTCCTCCTCTTTTTCTTGCTTCTTCTCACAATCAGATCAAAGGACTTGTATAATTCTATATCTGATATTTGCTGCTTGTTTGACCTCAGACATGTTAACCTTCCTGGACTTCTCTAGCTAGAGAATAAGGAGGCTGGACCAGATGTTCTCTGAGATTCCTTCCAATATAAGATCAATGATGCTCTTTTCCACCTTATTTTCCCTTTCTTCTTCCTTCTTCCCTGTTTCCATTTCCTGTTGTTCTTTCCCTTCATTCCACCTTTTCCCTTCCCTCACTCCTTCCTCTCCTGCCTCCTGACAATGGGAGACCTCATGCCTCACTGGCCCCCTGGTTAAGCATTCTCCATCACAGTACAAGACAGTTCTATCTCATCCAAGAGGAACATATTTCACACAGATGCAAAATGAGCCCAACTGATCTAAGAGGATGATGAGTGGGAATACAGGGCACATTATTAATTTCCATGGAAGATCAATTGGCTTCTCCTTGAGGATCGAGAAGGCCTCTATGGCACCAAATCACCAACTCCTCTCACTATCCCTCCTCCTGTTCCCATCCTAAGCTTGGCCAGTGCTCCCAAACCCTTAGCTAGGTAGTTAGTGGAGAAAGCACTGGACCTGGAATCAGGAAGACTAGAACTCAGTTCTAGCCTCAGATACTTACTAGCTGAGGGACTCTGGACAAGACACTTCACCTTTATCCACTTCAGTTTGTAAAATAGCTGGAGAAAAAAATAGCAAACTGCTCTAGGAACTTTGATAAGAAAACGCCAAATGCGGTCACAAAGAGTTGGTGACAATTGAAAAACAGCTAAACAACAAAAATAGCGATCCTAATAGCACATTACCCCCCAATATCATTTTAAAGATAAAATGAGATACTATGTATAAAGCATCTTGGGTTGTTTGTCCATTTTTTGAAGAGAACCAATGGCAGCTTGGGTGATGTCTTGACTTTTGTATGAATTGTATTTGAATGAGATGGAGTTGTGCAAAGTTATCAGCCTCACTCTTTCTCCCAGAGTCATCTAAGTCCGGTGGCAGGACAAAAGTTAAGATGACTGGAAATGGCCCAGAATGCAGTAGCTGACCTTGGTACTTTTGATGTCGCCAAGCTCTAAGTGCTCCACGGTAGCTGTTGTGGCTGCCTTCCTGGACATTGGGACAAATTGTTCTCATCCACCCATTCCAATGAGGAAAGTCTCACATGCTTGGGGAGACATCCCCCGACTCATCAAGAGGTTTGGGGCCTGTCAGTTACCCTCAAATTGGTTTAATTCATCTGCCAAGATAGTTTTACTGGGGAGTGGCTACTGGACATATTATAGCTTCTTGCTACAGCCCTCATGCCAAAGGTAGTTGTCCTCCCTGAGCATCCCAAAGCACTTTATAAATCCTAAAGCTTTATATAAATGTTAGTCATTATTGTCTATCCTTCACTATCCTTTAATCTTACAATTCATCTTCACAATACATATACATACAAATACCCATTATCCATCTACTAATACAAGTATTCATTCACCCATCCATTTATTATTTTGTCCAACTATATAAACATTTACAATAAAGCAAATCATGCTTCTGACACTTTCCTCAAAGAAATTTTTTTTAATAAATGGAGAAAATGAAACTGAAAGAAATCAAACTCATGATCAGAACTCCACATCTCAGACATGAGATTTAAATATGCATTTTCTGACGGGAAGACCAGTATTACTCACATAACCTGCCATGAAGCCATTTCATTGTTGGATCATCTACTTTCTAATCCATCTATGCATCTTTTTTTCCCAAAAAAGAAATGATAGTCATTTATTTTTCCCTTTATCTTTTCAGACTCTACATAGGATCGTTCTTCCTACTTCCGAGAGAAAATTGAGGCCATGTGTCATGAAATTTCTCTTTTTTATCCATATACCTATTCATTCATCCACTCATCCAACCACTTATCCAACAAGGATTTATGATTCTCGAGAATACTCAGTCTCTCTCCTCTATGTTTTTCAAATTCTAATCTTATCCAGGAGGGAAGACAGTCTACTTCTCATCCATGTGTCTGCCTCTTGGAGGCACCATGGTATTATATGGGAATAAAAAGACAAAAAAGTGAGACTTGGAGTTTTAGTCCCTTAATTGATTGTGTGATTTTAAGCAAGTCAATGCACCTCTTTCCCAGCCTTACTTTCTTCATGGGGGGATTAGAACAGATGAGGCTGATGTTAATAATAATTGACATTTCTCTAGTGCTTAAAGGTCCAATGCATTTTCTCTATATCAACCCCATGAGGGAGTACAAATATTAACATCCTTATCATAGAGATGAGTATAATAGAAATAGGAGTAAAATGGAATCCTAGAATATGGGTTCGTGACTTGTCTCCACCACCTATGTGATTGTGGACAAATTACATTCCCTCCATGAGCCTGTTTCAACTTTTATAAAATAAGGGTAATAATCCCACTCTCTAGCACACAGGACTATGGCAAGGAAAGTGGTTTTGTGTCTTATTGCTTTAGAAAAATGTGTATATAACTGTTATTCACATCTTTCCCCTGCTTTGGTTTGCTTGAGAACAAGGGCTTTCCAATCAATCATTCAAAAAGTACTTGCTAAATGCTAATAAAGTGCTATACACTGTGTTAGAAGCTAAATATTCAAGTAGAAAAAATGAAACAACCCTTGCAATAAATTACATGCTAATTCTAAGTAGTTAAGAGAGAGAGATTAGGCAGGCAGGCTACATGATCTTTTAAGTATCTTCCAATTCTGAGATTCCTGGAAACTAGCTTTCAATTGATAATAAGGGGAAAAGCAGAGGTGGAATGAGAGTTATTCCAAGCTATAAGTAAAAAATTCAACACTGGATCTGAAATAGCCCTTAGGGATCAATTACAGTGCAAACATTTATTTTATCCAGAATTAAACTGAGACCCAGAGAAGAAGAATGAGTTACCCTCATTTATAATCCAATTAGGGACAGAACTGAAACTAGAACCCTGTTTTCTAGAATCCCAACCCAATTTCCCCTGTTCCAGGCTTTAAGTCAAACAGGCCAGATGAATGGAAAAGAATAGGAGGAGCTCATTTTTAAGGCTCAGGGGATGACCCATCCCCAGGGGTATCTTAAGCAAGTTGGCTGGCAGACTACACTGAAGTCAAAATTGGCTGGCTTGATGGAATTCCTCCCCAAATGAAACAGGGGAATTGGCTGGGGGGCTGCTTCTAAAGGGGGGTGAGTCCAGGGTCAGGAGAGAATTATCCAACAGAAAATATCTCCCCTCCAAGGAGCCCTTTAGTTTGCTTGGGGAACCAAAGCTTCTTCTTTTAATTCTTTCCACCCATTGCCATCCATCCCCAAAGCAGACTCCCAGGTTTTTTTGTTTTTTTGGGTTTTTTTTGAGGCTAAAGGCAGTTCCTGACAGGACTTGGCTTTTAAGGATGACCATAAATTTAGTCTCAAAAAGAGTAAAGAG
The DNA here is from genome assembly GCF_048593235.1 of Sminthopsis crassicaudata. Lineage (NCBI taxonomy): Eukaryota > Metazoa > Chordata > Mammalia > Dasyuromorphia > Dasyuridae > Sminthopsis > Sminthopsis crassicaudata. Next base: position 514,819,158 of record NC_133619.1, read on the forward strand.
AAAACCCAGAATCCTTTGCAGGGGGTGGGAAACATAATATTTTTCATGACTGGTTTGGTCTCTTGGGCTAAAGGTTTCTTGGAAATTCTGAGTGAAAATCAAGATCAGTTCTTTCATTTTGAAGGGAAAAATTAAAAGTTTCCCCCTTTCTTCTCCCCTCTTTATCCCTCATCTGTGGATCCATCTCTCAGAGTCACCATGATATTATAGGGGTGGGGGAAGAAGACAAAAAAGTAGGACTTTGGGTTTTAGTCCCAACTCTAACATTTAATTGACTGTGTGGGTTTTAAGCAAGTCAATGTTCCTCTCTCCCAGCTTTATTTTCTTCATGAGGCGTTTGAAACAGATGAGGCTGGTGTTAATAATAATTCATATTTCTCTAGTGCTTAAAGGTTTCCAAAGCATTTTCTCTACATCAACCCCATGAGGCAAGGCAGTACAAATATTAACAGCTCTATCACATAGAGGAGGAAACTGGGGTTCTTCCAGCTTCCTATGCTCCTATATGGGAAGTATACGACGTAAGAGCCAACACTTATCAACTGGATGACTTCAAGCAAGATAAGGACAAGTTCCTTAAGGACCAGAACTGTCCAGAAATGGAACGGGAGTGCCTCAGGAGTGGTGAGTTCTCTCTCCTAGGAAGTCTGCAAGCCTCCTTCTGCCAAGGCAAAAGAAACAAGATCTTTCCTCTGCTCTGCCTCTCCCCATGTTCTCATTCCTATCCAACTCAGCCCTTCCCCTCCTGAGTTCATATACTTCTTTGCCCTTCATTTCCACTCTACCCTTAACAAATTCTCCTTCATCATTTTCACTTCCTTTCACACTCTTTCCATCTTCTGGTACTCATGGAAACCTGGCTTTCTTTGAAAAACACCTCATACTTTGTCACCTTCTCTGCTGGCTGATCATTCTGCAGTATGGACCTCTTGTTCTTCTCCAGTTCTCACCCTGTTCTCTGTCCCTCTGTCTCTCTGTGTCTCTCTCCCCCCCACTCTTTCTTTCTCTCTTTCATTCATTCCCAGCCTACACACATGCTAGCAAATTAGGGTTCATCAGAGAAGGCAGCTTGCAATTACTCTCAAATTTCCAGAAGTAACCCTGTGTGGAGAGGGGCAGGCTAGACTCTTATTATTGATTACTAGTTCCTGAGCCCCCACTGGTGTCCTTGCCATTAACAAATCAGTAGCTGATTCAATTAACTTTTTTTTTGGCATTTCAATTCTATTTTTTATTTGTATTCCTCAGAATCTTACACAATGCCTACTTGGCACAGATGTTTGTTGCTTTCTTTTTTTTATTAATTTTATAATTTTTTTGACAGTACATATGCATGGGTAATTTTTTTTACATCATTATCTCTTGTATTCACTTTTCCAAATTTTCCCCTCCCTCTCTCTACTCCCTCCCCTAGATGACAGGCAATCCCATACATATTAAATTTGTTACAATATATCCTAGATACAATATATATGTGTAAAACCAAATTTCTTGTTGCACGGTAAGAATTGGATTCCGAAGGTATAAGTAACCTGGGTAGAAAGACAGTAGTGCTAACAATTTACATTCACTTCCCAGTGTTCCTTCTCTGGGTGTAGTCTGATTCTGTCCATCATTGATCAACTGGAAGTGAGTTGGATCTTCTTTATGTTGAAGATATCCACTTCCATCAGAATACATCCTCATACAGTATCATTGTTGAAGTGTATAGTGATCTCCTGATTCTGCTCATTTCACTCAGCATCAGTTGATGTAAGTCTCTCCAAGCCTCTCTGTAATCCTCCTGCTGGTCATTTCTTACAGAACAATAATATTCCATAACCTTCATATACCATAATTTACCCAACCATTCTCCAATTGATGGACATCCATTCATCTTCCAGTTTCTAGCCATTATAAAAAGGGCTGCCACAAACATTTTAACACATACAGGTCCCTTTCCCCTCTTTAGTATTTCTTTGGGATACAAGCCTAATAGCAGCACTGCTGGATCAAAGGGTATGCACAGTTTGATAACTTTGGGCATAGTTCCAAATTGCTCTCCAGAATGGTTGGATTCTTTCACAACTCCACCAACAATGTATCAGTGTCCCAGTTTTCCCACATCCCTTCCAACATTCATCAGTATTTGTTCCTGCCATCTTAGCCAATCTGACAGGTGTGTAATGATATCTCAGAGTTGTCTTAATTTGCATTTCTCTGATCAGTAGTGATTTGGAACACTCTTTCATATGAGTGGAAATAGTTTCAATTTCATCATCTGAGAATTGTCTGTTCATATCCTTTGACCATTTATCAATTGGAGAATGGCTTGATTTCTTATAAATTAGGGTCAGTTCTCTGTATATTTTGGAAATGAGACCTTTATCAGAACCTTTAACTATAAAAATATTTTCCCAATTTGTTACTACCCTTCTAATCTTGTCTGCATTGATTTTATTTTTACAAAAGCTTTTTAATTTGATGTAATCAAAATCTTCTATTTTGTGATCAATAATGATCTGTAGTTCTTCTTTGGTCACAAATTCCTTCCTTCTCCACAGGTCTGAGAGGTAGACTATCCTCTGTTCCTCTAATCTATTTATGATCTCATTCTTTATGCCTAAATCATGGACCCATTTTGATCTTATCTTGGTATATGGTGTTATGTGTGGGTAATTAACTGTTTAAAAATCTGAAAAAGCAAGCAAGAATAATAATATGACACTCCATCCCCAAATCTCTTCACCAATGTACAGTGGAGGGTTTGTGAATTGGGGAGGAGAGGATGAAAACTTAACATTCTATGGTAGTGAGGCATATATCTAGGGAATACGTATAGCCAGGACAAGTTACAGCTCTTACTATTGTCCTTACAAAATTCCTTAATGAACAGGACATCTCTCTTAGGGAAGTGGATCTAATACTATCCTAGGCTTTTCTACTGAAAAGCGCATCCACTGATAGTCTGCTGCTCAGCAGGTAACTCCACTGCTGAGAATGACTATTCTATTGGTTTGGGGACAGATCACTTTAGGGTGACTCTTCTTTCTTGGGGGATAGATTGCTCTTCTGCTGAACTGAACCTATTCACAACTAGAGAAGCCCCTGAGACTGGAATTTCAAATGATTTCTCAATTTCTCTTCTTTTGACAAGGTTCTAAGAGTTTTTCTGGTTTTTTGGTTTTTGTTTGTTTTTACTTTCCAGGCAGTGCATGAGGGCATTACATTTTTTCCCCTTACCAATCAATCAATTTTTCCAAATAACAATTAGAAGTTCAAGGAGGTATTGTCTCTCTTTCACAAACCCTTCCTGGTCCAGATATAGATCCATACTACCAGAGATGGCCTTAGATGCAGTGGGAGACCCTGACCTTTTTAAGCCAAGGTCTGCAACAGGTCTCAGTCTGACTGAAGCTGCACCCATTTAGTGACTAAGTTTAGGCAGCAATTGAGGCAAAGAAAATCTTCTTTCATCTAGTCCAAAAATCCAAATAAATTAATTAATTAATCTGGAAGGGGAAAAGACCAGGTTTGCAACCATCATTGTCACTGACTTTCCTTCTCCTTCATGATTAATATCCAGTAACCTACCAAGTCTTATTTCCTATGCCATCATCCTACTTCTACAACATTTCTCTCATCCATTTATTTTACTCACATAGCTACCACCCTAATTCAAACACTCATAATATCTTTCCTGGACTCTTGCAATAGCTTACTAATTGGTTGTAAATTCCTGGAGGTCAGGGATTTTGTTAATTTTCATATTTGCTTCTTCAGTGCTTTCATAGCGCTTGACACATAGATGAATTGGATGAATTTTTTTTAAATCACTGAATGCCTTGGGGATCTATGAAAATGAATCATTCTAGATCATAAAGTAGGTAAGCAGCAAAACTAAGGTAAGACTTTTCTACTTCTAATTTCAACTCTAGCATCATTTCCACCATTCTTAGACAAGAGATGTGTAGCTTTTTGAAGATCACGCTCTAGCACAGCTGAAAGGGACCTTAGAGGTTACCTACCATATCAGTCCATATGTATACTATGTGGACTGATACTATAACCTAGTATCAGTCCATATCTCATTGAGATATGGCAACTTGCCTGCATTGCATGCATAGGGTTCCAATCCCATTGCCATTTCACACTTCTTTCCTTCCCATTTCCTTTGCCAAGACTGTGATATTTATGATGATTGCTCCATTAGAAATCACCCCAGATCCATCCCCTTATATGAGAGGGGCAAAAAGTTCCTCATACAATGGGACTTTGCCATTTACAATAAAAGAAGATTGAAAGTGCTTATTTACCTAATTACTCATAGAATGTATAAAAATAATAACAATTGTCCTCAAGTATTTTGTCTTTCTCTTTCAACTCCATTACATCTTACTCTGTATTAATGTTTCCAATTTGAAATCTATCAACTTATCATATATGACTTAATTAATTAGCCAACAAGCATCAATTAGGCATTTACTATATGAAAGGCACTGCTGGGAATACAAAGAAAAAGCAAAAACAGTCCCTTGTTATGTTTCAGTGGGGAAGAAATATATATATATGTATGTATGTATGTATATGTGAGAGATAATCATTGAGTCAATCAATTGAATTATCCCATTCTGTATGAAGTAAGTGATAATATGCTACACCATAATACTTTAAATAAGTGAAAATGTTTGGATTGAATTAGTCAATTATAGGTTTTTAGACTAAGGTGGGAAAAGTCCTGATTAACTTTAGTGTCCTAGAAAGTCATTAGATGAATCAAAGGGATGTCATATAGAAAATGTGCACCAATTAATTGAGAAAATTTGGTCATATCTTGCAGCTCATCAATAAAATAGCAGACAATTTTGCAACGTGGGGGTGTATCTGGCATCTCAGAATGAAAACCTTCCATCCAAACTCCTGAGAAGGAATTTGTGAAGAAGAAAGAAAAGTAGAAGAGCCCTGACCCCAGTCTTGACCTCAGGCTCCCCATGGTCCAACCTGGTTAGTTTTGAAGGGTCCAAAAGGACCTGAACTTCCCAATGGCATCCCAGCAGCACTCCCAGAAAAACTGATCCAAGTCGAAATTAGAAGCTGGGAACAGACTGAACTTGATTAGGTAAGGGAGATTCAAGGTTTGACGAGGAATCCAGCATAAAGACTATACCATTCCTAAAGAGAACTTTATGAATATTTTGTAAAGGCAAGGAAAAAACTATCAGAAAATAGGAGCTGTGAATTACTTATATGTTACATGTGCTTTCTAAGCGTGAGTACATTTTCTCTGGACTTTGTAATGGGACAGATTTTTAGGGATGTGTTTTGTGCTATCTATAACATCATAGTATATATATCCATTTCTAAAAGCTAATTAAGGGGGCAGCTAGGGAGCTCAGTGGATAGAGCACCAGCCCTGAAGTCAGGAGTCTCAGACACTTAACACTTCCTAGCTGTGTGACCCTGGGCAAGTCACTTAACCCCTATTGTCTCAGCCAAGAAAAAAAAAAAAAAAAAAAAAGCTAATTAAATCTAGCTTGCTAATTGATGTCAAATAATAAACATAGTGGGAAGCATGCAGAATTCATGAGCTATAGCATTAGATGACCACTGCTAACCCTTTGGGGAATAAGTGACAACCATGCTCTGAGGACCCGGGACACCAGTTCATGCTGAGGCAGAAAATTTCAGAGTATGTGCTACATACAAGGTATGTACAGAATAAATGAAAGATGATGTTAGGGAGGAAAGCATGAGGAAAGACCTGCTACAAAAGGTGACATCGGGGCTGAAAAGAAATTCAGGAATCCCAAAAGGTGACAATGAAGAGAGAATGTTACAAACATGGAGAAAAGATAAAGAAAAGGCACCAAGATGGAGATGGAGAACTGTATGTGAGAAACAGCAAATTGGCCAGAATGGCTGATCATGTAGAAAGGATCACCTAAGAAGGATGGAAAGATAAGAAGATAGCAAGTTTTGAGTCACTGGAGTCTCCTAAGTTTTTGCCAGCATTTAATATAGTGCCTGACAAATAATTGGTGCTTAATTAATGCTGGTTGTTGAAATAAAATTGGATGGATGGGTTGGGAGCCAATGACCAGAGCCAGAAAACTCAGAAAATTCAATGCAGTTAGTCCTGTGGTCAACTTGTGCTAGATGCCACGGGGGACAGAGGAGCAACCAAAAGTAACGTGACATTCTACAGTGTGTGACAATTTATAAAGCAGCAGCACAGTCATGACCTCACCTATTTGTTACTAGTTATTTTAAACTATTTCTCACAGGCAGGGACAAGTCATCCAGTAACATGCTGCAGGCAACTTAGGGCCAACACACAGCTCTCCATTGCCCTTTGTGTCACTTATCAAAGCAAGAGATGTTTTTGCAATGGGGGAGGGGAAGCTTTCTCTGAATACTTCCCAGTTAGGTAAATATTTTAACCTTTCCTTGCAAGCATAAAAAGAATGCTTACTTTCTTATTTTGCATTGCAGTTTTCCAGTCTTATCAGAAATTTTGTGGACATTTGATGAGTAAACATCCCTTACATTTTTTCTAAAAAAAAAAAAAAATCAATGTAATTAATTAGACTGGAGTCTTTCACAGGAGGAAAAAAATAGAGGAATCTGGGTAGTTTACCTAGCACACCTGCCGTATATAGGTGATTAATAAATGTTATTGATTTTGTTTTTTTTAAAGAGTGAGAGGACATATGATACTGTCTTTTAAGAATTTAGTAGTGGATGTAGAAGTTTTAAACTTTTGTTCTACTTGGCTTCAGAAGACAATGAGGAGCAATGGATAGAAATTGCACAGACACAGATTCAGGCTTGAAATACAGTCTAATAAACAGACTTGCTCCAAAAGTGGAATGAACTGTCTTAATAGTTAGTAATTTACCAGTCACCAGAGGTCATCAAGCAAAATTTGTTAAGCAATATTTGTTAAATGTATTGTAGCAGGAAATCTTGGTTTCCTCCAACTTTGAAGGTCTATAATTCCAAGTTATTTCTTTGAGACTCAAAGTCCCTAGCTATAAAATGAGGAAGTTGGATGAGATGATCTCTAAAACTCATCCTCGTATTAAAGGTTTATGATTCTCTGAATATCTGCTCATTATGAAAATTATGTGAGAAGAGTTCCAGGTCATGTGACCAAGAAGATGAAGGATTGGGCATTTTCTGTGATCCTTTTCACACAAATCTTTCCATAATAGGAATTATGAATAAGCAATAAAATAGTTTCAACTATCTTGATGGATTAGGACAAGGTAAACCTGGTAAACAAGGTAAAACCTGACAAACTAACAATGCAGAAAAATCCCCATCCACTAACACACTCACCCAGCACTATCTCCTCCACTTTCTACCATGTAGAATTCAACTCTATATTCCAGTGCTGCCCCGCTTCCATCCAGTGCCTCACAGACCCATATAGCATGAATTTTCTCAGATGTTGTAGTTGCATGAATATCTTTGCCACAAAAGCAAGGCCAGGAAATGGAGGAAGAAATGGAAAATAGACAGGAATGGGAGTGTGCTTGGTGGTACACCGCTAAGCCTGAGGAAAAGAGCCCAGCATCCATTTGGGAACAGATCTGGCCCCCAGAAATCATTTGGAGAAGAGACAGATCCATGTATTGCCCAACATGAGAGGAGGCTGAGATACTTCAAGATAGAGCTCCTGGGGAAACAACCTTTATATGGGAGAGAGTCAGAACATGGGAAATAGGGAAAAGGAAATAAAGAAAAAAGACTGACATTTTCAAATATCTTAGGAGGAAGAAAACTCAAAGACCTTAAAATGAGCCAAAGAACCAATAGGAGAGATATTAATAACAAAAAGAAATATTGGCTTCAGATCAGGTAAAAGAGTTCAACCGTCTATGAATAAATATTACAAAACAAAGAAAAATTAATCATTTGATAAGACAGAGAACAATGTGGATTTCCAATAGAATATGGAATGGCAGTAAGGTGTTCCCAAATGGTTTAAAAGAGAAATAAAAAATTGTGGAAGCAGAATGCATGGTCTGCACAGCATAAATAAGTGGCAGTATAGAAAAACTTGAATCCATGGTAGCATGACTTGAATTCAAGTCTCACTTGAAACATATTGATCTCAAAAGCATATTGATCTCAAAAACAGGGTGCATAAAAATAATTTTTTTTAAAAAATTGGATAACCAGAAGGACATCACAAGTTAAAAAAAGACACAAAAAAACCTGAACATCACAATGAACAAAATAATACAAGAAAACTGCCCAGAACTTCTGAATATAGAAATACAGACTACAAAGGGAATTCACCCATTGCTTCCAGAAACATTTTTTTTTCTTTGAAAGAATCAAGGAAGGGATTATTAGCCCATTTTAGTAGCATTTAGCATTTAGTAATCTACCTGTCACCAGAGGTCTTCAAGAAAAATTTGTTAAGCAATATTTGTTAAATATATTGTAGCCAAAAAGCTTCTTCTATGAAACTCAATGTCCTTAACTATATAATAAGGAAGTTGGATGAAATGATCTCTAAGGACTAGAGGGACAGAAGAGTTCAATAATGACTAAAGTCATAGATCTAGTGTAAATGATATAGTTAGAATTCAGATACCAACTCTTCTGATTCCACATCTAGTTCGTTTAAGTCCATACCACCCTGGTCCCTACCCTCAAGTGGTTTATAATTGTGTAGAGAGAGAATATTTAAATATATTAAACCATTGGAGTTGGAGTTCTCAAATTTGGAGTCAGACTAATGAAATATATAAATAGATGCTTCTCAGAAATATGCTTTTAAGTGTGTAAAATAAAATATATAGAATTACAAATAAATTGAATGTTACTGAAAAATAATGACACGTATTTTTTTCCCCATCCAAGTTCATGGACTTCCTGAAATCTACCCGCAGATCCCTTTGGAAATTTGGGGTTTGTGAACCTAAGTTAAAGATGAGTCACTCTTTATGAAGAAGCCCTGATTCTAAATTAAAGGCATTAGAATCTAAAAGGAAGCAGCAGGAAGAGGCTGGTGAGGAGATCAGAAGAATGAATGGTCATATGGAGAAAGAACTGATAATAATGACAAAAGTATGGTGTGTGAAAGGAGCAGAGGATAGGAGAATTGGGAAATAAGAGTAACTACTTCAGAATAAGACAACTGAGAGAACTAACAGCCAGAAGGGCTCAGTAGTTGCTATTGGGAGCTTATTACAAGAGCAGTCTACAGCTGCTGGGAGCTGATTGGAAAAAGCAGGCAAAATAATCTTGCTTTATGAAGGCTGAGTTTACCCATATTGCTCTTTAGCACCCTCTCCACTTTGAGAGAGAGAAACTTCAGAACCCAGAGAACAGATCTGAAGAATTCTGCCATTTTCCAGGCTTAGGGGAATAGATGGGTACTGCTTCAGGACCCTAACAAGAAGACTGACCTGGGGAGCCTCAAATACATATTTGGGGCAGATATTTCTTTAGCAGAGAGGTAGTTTATCCAGCAAGAGAGGTCCAGAAAAGGGACAACCTGCCAACAGATAACAGGAGGTGTACAATATCCCCTAAAGAAACCTAGGAAATCAGGTCCAGAAGTCCAGAGTCATGAGTCCATGTGTTTTCCTACTGAGATATCTCCTTGCTAGGTTTCTCTAAGTTTGTGGCTTGCTCTTTCCCACAGACACTGTGAGCACTGGTGGAAGAGTATAATCCAGGATTGTAAGTATACTGTCAAATCTTGATTATTGATACTAATATTCTGTCATATCTTGATAATTCTTGCTTTTGCTTTCTATTTAGTAAATGGTATAATTTTTGCTTTATGCTTTCTTGGCTGTTAAAACATATCAATTTTTTTGCATGAGTATTTTAATTTTTGAATTTTAACAGTCCAAACAAATGTCAGTTAGATAACATAAATATAGCATATATGCACACAATTTATAGCCATTTACACAGATGTAAGAATAGCAAACCTCACAAGAATGTCTAAGTATTTCATCTTTCATGTAGTCAACTATTTAAATATGACTACTGGGTAATAATTTTAAAATTCAACTATGAAGGGTAAAAACAAAAAAAACTCAAAAATATACTATATCGCTTTATAAGAGTTAATATTATCATCTTGACTATTTTATTTTTCCTAAATGGAAAAAACACCAGAGAGGGGCTCAAAAGCAATAGTTATGGATAGTAGCAATATAGCCACCTTCTCTTCCTACACATATACACCTGAATAGTAACATGTGCCCCTCCCCTTTCTGAGGACCACCTCAAGTTGTCAAAGTAATTATAATTTGGGGGCAGGGTGTAAGTGAGCCAGTCCCAACTTAGAAGAGAGTGAGAGTTTGGAGAAAGTTGGGGGGGTTTTGCCCCATTTGAGATACACGAGGTAATTTGGAAGAAAGGTGCTAGCATTTGGAGGGGAAATAATCAGAAAAGGTGCCAGTATTTGAGCTACACCTTGAAGGAGGAATTCTGGGAATGAGGTAAAGAAGAAGTGTCATCTAGGTATGGCAGTGGACCAGTGCCAAGGCACAGAAATGGTGAATGGAGTGTCATGGGGGAGGAACAGAAAGAAGGCCAATCTGTTGTTGTATCGCAGAGTATAAGAGAGGCAACAATATCCACTGAGGCTGGAAACATAGTTTGGGGCCCGGTTGTAAAAGCACTTTCAAAGCTGAGTTTATATTTTATCCTAAAGGCAATGAGGAGTTGCAGAGCCTACTGAGTAGAGGAATGGTGTGATCAGATCTGGGCTTGAATAAGGAAAATCATTTTGGTAGCAGTGTATAGGATAATATCTGAACTAAGGTGGCAGTTGTGTGAGAGGACAGAAGTAAGAAATGAAAGGTGTTGTGATGATAGATTCGGTCACTGATGGACTATTTGGGATGAAGAAAAGTAAGGAAGAGTCAAGAGTAAAACCGAAGTTATGAACCTGGAAGACTGGGAAAGTGCCGATGCCTTCTCCAGAAGTAGAGAAGTTTGGAAAAGGAAAGGGGAAAGATAATGAGATCTGGTTTGGGACATTTTGAGCTTGAGATATCTATGGAGCATCTAGCTCAAGATGTCTTGAGAGATGGTTGGTGTTGATGGTAATAAGAGAGATTGGGGCAGGATAGATAGACCTAGGAATCTAGGGATAATCATTAAGCCCATGAGAACTAATGATGTCACCCAAAAAGAACGTAGAGAGAGAAGAGCTCTGCACAGAGGCTAGGAGAGCATTCACCGAGGTGTGATTTGTATAATGAAGGAAAAAAGGCAAGGAGTACTGGGGAATCAACAAGTTGATTTCAGCCAGCACCCAACGTCTCCTGATGAATCCTAGTCTCCAGACCCTATCACACAATTGAGAAGTGTTTGAGCCAGCCCACGCCTCCAAGCTCAGCACCCTTCCACCACACCGCGCCAAGCCGGTGTAAGGGTCTGAAGGCTACAAGACTTTGTCTTGGGTGGCCCAGACTTCAGCCTGCCTGCGGATAAGGGGACTGGCCCAGAAGACTCTTCAAAGTCAGATTCTGACACTTGAAGACTCAAAGCATGAATTCACCGCCTCCACCTTCTCAGCAGGGAACCGGCTTCTTAAGGCGTTTGTTTAACTAGGGTCATTTTCTCCTGGCAGTCACTGTGGATGGTGGAAAAAAAGTAAAAAACAACAACCCCTCCCTCCTCTTCTCAGCTATTTTTACTGCCCTGACAGGAGCAAGAGACCTACGTCAATAGAACCTGGTGTTCCCTCCTCCTCTCTAGAAGGACACACGGGCCGAGACCCTCCGGCTCCAGTATTCTCTCTTCTGTGGTCTGAGATCCCTCCTAGGTCTGTACGTCCAAGCCCTGACATCACATGCACTACCTTCTTGCACTGTAGTTTAAAGACATTTGTTGGATACCAAAGATACTTTCCAAAA